>NW_028327177.1:11689549-11992975 GCF_987537825.1 Furipterus horrens | reverse complement strand
TCTTTCTCTCCTTGCACTCAGACCTACACACAGCTGACATATTGCCTTTCAGGCAGACCTACCCCCAACATTTGTTGGGTTTAGGGTAAGAGAATAAATGGAAACCCACAGACCTAATGTCTAGATGACCAACTGACAAGCTAACAAGAATGTATTATATCATGTTATAAACTCCAGATTGATCCTGATAACAAAGAAATTAAATTTCAAGTTTTATGTAATTGCAGGCTGGCAAAATATCAGATAGCTGAATCGAATGTAATTATTATTGCACATGGCTTAATGTTCTGGTTGAAGGCCTGGTGATGTTTAAATGAGTAATAGTCGTCGGCAGCCGTCCGTCTCGAGAGACGATGGTGTAGCTTCTTAAGAGTCTATCTGCACCGCCAAGAATGGCTGTGCAGTCCGACTCGGGAGTGACACGGTATCTGTCTCCTCCCGTGTTGTATCGACATCTTGTGATGACGCTGGAGTGTCCTCTCCAGTGAAGCTGAAGCTACAGAGCCTGGGCAGGGTGATATGGAGGGTCTGCTGTTGCCCATGCAGCAGACCCCCCCTCTCTTCGCAGCTGAAGGATCCAAGGGAAAGACGGAGTCAATACAGCTTGGCTTCAGGTGCGCCGCAGGAGTTGCCGGTGTTGACTACAACGTCAAACCGCCTTAGGGACTCCGGCTCCGGATTTTCTGTCGGGGTTTACTCCCTTAGCCTTTCCCCTGAAGAGGTATGCCGCAAGGCAGCGGAGGTTTTTTGGGGTCAGAGTTTTCCTTCTCTGATGTGCCCTGACTGGAAGATCGAACCAGCGACACTTAGCTCGCAGGCCGACGCTCAATCCAAATGAGTAATAGAATAAAGATATACAAGGTCTATCCAGAAGGTATCCAGCCATGTAGTAAGAAAAACAGAGACATTTACTGAAGAAGACACAAGATACAAAAAGCATTGTACATAGGCCGATGACGCCTCAGTTCCATTAAAAGTAGACACCTAGGGACCTCACGCAGTTCTCTTAGTATCTCTTCTACTGGTTCAAAACACTCCACAAAATCCTTGGTTAGAATTACCATCAGCTGCCTTATTGTATTTTCCTGAATCTCATTGACAGTCTGAAATCTCTTCTCTTTCAAATATGATTTTAGTTTTGGAAAAAGCCAGAAGTTGCAGGGCACCAAATCTGGGCTGTAGGGGGGCTGAGTCACCTGGGTGATTTGATGTTTTGCCAAAAAAAATCTCTGCAAGAGATACGATGCATGAGTGGGTGGGCGCATTGTCATGATGAAGCTGCCAGTCACCAGGTGCCCATAGCTGCAGCCTTGTGAATCGTCCAGATAGTTTCCGTGGAGGAATGTTCAAGCTTAATTCAAAATCTGATGCAGATTCATTGCTCTGGTCACTCAGGCCTTTTGAATGTGACAGCCACACAGTACACATGCTCACTCAATGGCATCTACTGCCCCCACTAACTAGTACAGTGAAATCATCATTGTTCATGCATGCACATTCTGACTGGCTGCCAGGTTACATCTGTGTTACACAAACCATTCTCATTATATTAACAATGGCTGGACTGTTTCTGGAGAGGTGTCATACAGAGTTTATAAACTATTATATAATATTTTCATGAATTTAATTTTCTTGATTTCACTTTAGCAATATCATTTATTGTATTATTGTAACCAATGTGTTTGTATAATTTTGAATGTATTCATAATTAATGATCAAAAGAACCAAAAATAAAATTTAGTAGATTGGAAGTGTACATTTAAATATATTTGAAATATATATATACATATATTTTTGTCAAAAATTATAGATTTAAATATAAAAATAAATAATTATATTATCATGTTTTCAAAAAGTTATTTCAAAAAATTTAACTGTTTTAAATTATCTATGAAAATTATAAAGAAAAAGGCAAATAATAACTCATGCCTACCAGCTTTTTTAAAGAATTTATTTATTGATTTTTAAAGAGAGGGAAAAGGAAGTAGAAAGAGGAAAAAAAACATCAATGTGAGAGAGGAACATCAATCGGTTGCCTCTTGCACACACCCTGACAGGGAACTGAACCTACAACCTATACATGTGCCCTGATTGAGAATCAAACCAGTGACCCTTTGCTCTGTGGGGTGATGCCCAACCAACTGAGCCACACAGGTCAGGGCATGACTACCAATTTTAAATAAAGTGTATGTAACATTTAAATATAATTTTATGTAAACATTTAAATATTTAAGTAAATTCCTATATTAAGTACATATAAGTTATATATTTAAATAAATATTAATAAGTTAATAAAATACAAAAGTTTTAATACCAGATTTCAAAGACTATCTAGATCCCAAAATGAAAAATTGGTAAAGACTATGTATATTACATCTAGACCTACTATATATATATATATATATAGCTAGCAATAGATATAAGCACACATATATATGTATGTGTGTATATACATATTCATACATATATAACATATATTATACATATATTTTAAATGTTTTAAATACCATCCTGACTTGCAAGTCCCTCCAGAAACAAAAATTTGAAAGTAAATAACAAGAAAATGCATTTATTGTTGTACTGGGAAACAACTCTTTCTTTGCAAGAATTTATGCATTTGTTTTAATGAGAAGAATTTGTCCTTTTTTTCCCCCCCTAGGCAAGCTACTCAAACCCTCTAAGGATGCACGTTTTTACTTCTGAAATCAACAGTAGACAATGCTACACTTTTATTGTCATTTTTGAGGACATAAGGTAGAGAGAGATGAAAAAGCCTTTTCTTGGAATCTGAATGCCATTAGTCATTAGGGTAGGTATTTAATGTTAAAGCCGACATTGTGCCAGTGATGGACCAGAAGTGACAAATGCACCTATGTGTTTTGTAGTATGTAGTGTTAGGCTATGCAGGATGTCAAAACACAGAGCCTAGATCTAAATTACTGTGGTCAGACCATAGTACCTTCCTTGACTTTCGATATAACCAGGGTTTCCTCTCTTACTACTTGGTACTTTCTAGTATAATGCCCACTTTTATTGTCTATATAGTACTTTTCATTATCCACTATTACCTTAGTTTTCTCTGTTTATAATCTGAATCTTTTCAATAAAATGTAAGTCCTGTGAGAGAAGAAACTTTTGCTGTGAAGCTCACCAAAGTACCTTGATGATAAATAGAGAGCTTGGCACATGGTTGGCTCTTGGTAAATATTTACTGAGTGAGGAAATAAACCATATATTTAATTCTGATTAATTGAGCATCAGACAGAACTATGCCTCTGAAATGAATCATTTTTTCTTCATAAATATGTTCTTCCCTTTTTCCCAGTTTAGAAATGTCATTTCCCACAAATACGGCCTTTCATTCTTGTGAAATTGGTGTGAAAGTGGAATATGAAATAATCCATTGTTCTTAGAAATAAGGTGATATGAAATTGTCAGGATATGATATGGAGGACATTGTGCAACACTTTTCTTCCTCATATAATTATATCACAAAGTTTTACTTATTCAAATTAATTGAAATTGTTCTTTATAAGTTCAAATGAGTAAAATGTAAAAGCTGTCGACTTTTTGCTTTATTCCACACAAAATTCTTATTCTTCTAAAGTAAAATATTAAATTTTGCTTCCCTAAGGCATCATAAAATTCTTAGGACAATACAATGAATTTCAGTGAGTGAGACTAGGAATTCAAAATCTGTAATCATTAAAATAGTTACAGGTCAAATTTACTTTGTATTTGTCTATGTAAAAGGAGTTTACTAAGCTCCTAATAGTGTCAAGATTATTTCAAATAGGAGGCTTAAAAAAAAAAAACAATTGATATCACACATTTAATAGCGATTTGTATAGCAAGATAATATGCTAACTTTCATGACCCTTATCCGTTTCCAGGGCAGATCTGTTCAGGCCACATCTGGAAAATTTAGTCATTAGTCTCTGTTATTGTTTTTGTCTGAGAGTAATAACAAACTTGCTAAAGAAAGAAATTCCTGCTGTATAATCTTAGCCATAAATTCAGCTGTGCTATACACACACACACACATAGTGAATTGTATTTTCTTGGTGAAAAATGTTTGTATCTCCTTGGCTAATTTATATTTCAAGAGGAAATGCGTTATTTCCAGAAATAATGAAAACAGCTTTTAAGGGATTTTCTTTCAGCTATTGAAGTTAATTCGGTAAGTAGGTAAATAAGAAGACATGATTAAACCAAGAGTTTAATGTCTTAAATATACAAAACACATAATACATTCACACAAATATATACAGGAACAGACACATACAAAGAACTTCTTTGTCATCAATCTAGCTAATAACAATTTTTATTAAAGTTATGACCATGTTCTTCAAGAACAGACCCCATATCTAAAAAAAAAAAAAAAAAAGATCCTGGGACACAGTGTACTTGATTGAAATATAATGTAAATGAACATGTGCCTATATTAAATATTTTTTTGACCTCATGTTTTAGGATGAGCAATTAACTGTCACCCTAATTATTTTTGCCCCATAGGAAAGGTGGCACTTTCCTCTGACTACTTTCAAAATATTCTGTCTTTAGTTTCAGAGGTTTCATTATACTGTGTCTAGGCCTGGATTTCTTTGGTTATATCCTGTATGGAGTTTGTTGAAAGCTGCATTTGTAATATGAGGGAGCACCCTCTTACATTTCTGCTCTTGACATTCATCAAGTGGTATCATTCCACCCATTCTCAGCTCCCTCAGTTTCACACCCACACCCCTGCATACATACATAAACCCATGCTGAGAGGAAATTCAAGTGTATAAATTATTTATGACATTTATAAGTTCTTGGCCCACCAAAGTATAGCAAAGGGGTTGAATGGACTCATATTCTTCTATATTTCCCATTATAGCAGTTTAATCAGTCATTTATTAAGAACATTATGTGACAAATATAATGTAAATGCTCAAGAAACAAAAATGACATCTTTCCTGATTTTAAGAAGCTCACATTATGGTATCCTTAAGAAGTATATAATACATATTTGGTACAGAAATTTTATTAATATATATGATAAGAAGTGGCTTTGCTACTTTGCCTAAATGTGTTCGTAAATTTCAGTCATTTGGATATCATCTTCCTGATGTTTGTTCTTTTTAGATATATGAACTATTATGAATGTATTACTTTTTCTTTGGTTGACCCACCATTGCCCCTGAATTAATGAAAAAGGAACATTTTATAACGCCTGTGTGTAAAAACCTATATCTTTTGCCACAAAGAAAAAGTCACCTTAAAGATAAATGCAATGAAAAGAGCATTAGAAAGTTCTGGCTAAATGCTGTCACAGCCAAGGCTCAGAGTCTGAGACCCGCTCTCTCTAGGTTAAAAAAGAGGGGTTAGCAATGTGAGGGATAAGCTAATGATTTTTGTCACCACACAGGGACTTCTGCCTGACTTAATGAAGAGTTTGAAAGAAATTGAAAAGGGAATCACTTTCTCACCCTGTAATTCAATACCATGTTTTTTAAGTTTGCCCTCTGTTTGTGTTTGTTTTCTTTTCCTATCTTTCTGAAGTTTACTTGAACATTTTTTATGATTTCATTTTGATTTATCTACATATGGCATTCTTGAGTATATATTTTAAACTCAAAATAGTATAACTTCAAAGTGGTTGCTCTGGATGTTACATTATATTACATTACATTACATTACATTATTTTAATAACTAATTACCGTCTCTCATCATTTTACCAGATCCTGTGAAGTATAGAAAGTTTCCCTCCCCTTAGTTCTCTTTACTCTCCCCCATTTATAAAATGATTTTCTCAAATGTTTTCTCTACACACATTTAGAATAACCACATCAGACAGTATTATAATGTTTCTTTGCTTCAGCTGGCATCATTTAGAAAACATAATTTAGACAATTCAAGAAGAGACGCAAAGTCTGTTGTATTTACATATATTTTTGCTTATTGTGTTCTTTCTTCCCTCCAAGATTTCTTTATTTTCTTCCAGTTTAGATACCTCCCTTCAATAATTCTTTTTGGACAAGTCTACTGATGACTATTTCAATTAGCTTTCCCTCTTCTGAGAACATCTCAACTTTCCCTTCATTCCTGAAAGATATTTTCAACGGATCTATGATTTTCCATCACTTAAAATATGTCGGACTACTTTTTTTTTGACCTCTATGTTTTCTGATGAGAAATTAACTGTCACCCTAATTATTTTTGCCCCATAGGAAAGGTGGCACTTTCTTCTGACTACTTTCAAAATATTCTGTCTTTAGTTTCAGATGTTTAATTATAATGTGTCTAGGCCTGGATTTCTTTGGTTATATCCTGTATGGAGTTTGCCTCTTGTGTAGATTTATGCCTCTTGCCAGATTTGGGGAATTTTCAGTCATTATTTATTTGAGTCCATTTTCAGTTACACTCTCTTTTTCCTTTCCTTCTGAGACTCCAGTGATGAGAATTTTACATATTTTGTTATATAGTCCTTCAGGTTTCTTGGGCTCTGTTCATTTGATTTTTGTCTATTTTCTCTCTGTTGTTCAGATTGGGTAATTTCTATTGTTCTATATTCCCATTCCCCAGTTCTTTTCCTCTGTTTTGTTGTTGAGCCCAGACACTAATATTTTTACTTTGGTAATTGTATATTTCAGTTCCAATATTTCCCTTTGGTTCTCTTTAATCTGGTTCATTTTTGCTGAGGATTTAATTTTTTAAATTTGTTTCAAGCATGCTTATAATTGCTTGTTGAAGCATTTTTATAATGGTTGCTTTAAAATCTTTCTTGCATAATGCTAACATCTGTGTCATCTCTATGTTGGCACTATTAATTGTCTTTTTTAAATCCAGCTTGAACTCCTCATTGTTTTTAGTATGCTCAGTAATTTTTCATTGAAATCTACAAATTTTCAATTATGTTATGAGACTGAATCTCATTTAAACCTTCTGTTTTACTTGGCACTTTCCGATATTGTCCCAGCTGCAGAAGAGGAGGGGAAGAGGAGTGCCACATTATTCCTTCCAGGTTGAGACAGAAATCCAGATGCCTCGCTGGGCTTCACACACAAGAAGGCAGGTTCCTCATTACTGCTGATTAGGGGTATGAATTCCTTACACCCACATGGCTTCCACTGATACCACAAAGGTGCATGCCTCATTACCCCTGGATGATAGTGACTGTCACGATGCTTTCCTAGGCTTCATTTGATATCATCTCAATGGCTAAGTGGAGTGGTGCCTCCCTACTGTGAGGTGAGGGTGGAAGTTCAGTTTCCCCAATAGTCTTGACTGATATTCCCTACTCAGCCATCTCTGACACCACTAGGAAGAGTTGTTGAGATGCCCCATTACAGCCCCATGAAGAATGGAAGTCTATAGGTTTCCTGTTTTGTATTTGTTGGTCTGGGTGGAGGAATGTCCATTTGTTGTTTTTTATTTTTTCCTATAGTGTTTGGATAGAGTAGAATAGTTATTGTGTAAATGTCTTCTGTCTTCCTAGAGCTGTCTCTTTCCTGGTTCTTTACCTAGAGAGAGGGAGCCTTTGTTGAGGCTTCCCCTACAACTTTCCTGCCCCCATTGAATTTCCAGGTCACAAGATGTCTTGGTCTATGCAGGATATCATAGAAGAATATCATAGACTCAGTGGCTTATAAGCAACACAAATTTACTCCCTACAATTCTGGAGGCTGGAAAAGCTAAGATCAAGGTGCTGGCAGATAGCGATGTGATGAGAGCCATCAGATGGCCATCTTCTCTTTGTCCTTACATGGTAGAAGGAGCAAGAGATCTCTCTGGAATCTTGTTTATAAGGGCCCTAATTTCATTCATGAAGGTTCTACTCTCATGACCTAATCACCTCCCAAAGGCCCACCTTCTAATATCATCAAATTGGGGAGTAGGATTTCAATATATGAACTTTGGTGGGACACAAACTTTCAGTCAATAGTACTAGCTTCTTTGGCTCAAAGTGTAGGCTACATGAGGCAAAAAGAAAAGCCAAGGAACTCACCATCATGTCTTCCCTTGGGTGTTACATCCTTAGTCAAGTCGTCATCGTCTCTCCATATTTCACAATCTTCTTATGTTTGTTTTTACATAACATTTAGGGAGTTGACTTATATTTATTGAGATGAATAAGTAAGGTACATCCACTCCACCTTTCTAGAAGCAGAAGTCCAATTCAATACTATTGAATATCCTGATAGATCCCACCTAAAATTATTTCACTACCACAAACTAGTACATACAGTTTTGGACATGTTTGCCTAAACTATTTAATATTATTTATTCTTACCCATCACATCTTTTAAAGGAGTATAGTATTTAGACCTGCTTGTTTAATTAAATTTATTTTTCTAAACCTATAAAGTAGCATTATGAAAAGTATACTGAATTTAGAGCCAGACAACTTGGATTTGTGTTTCATTTCTACCACTTGCTTGTTGAGTAGTCTTGAAGATTTCATTTAACCACCCTATGAATTAGATTCTTATTCTGTGAAATGGCAATATCAATATCTTCCTTCCCGCAGATTTGTTAGATGTTTAATAAATGTTTATGGAATCTCGTGTCTTTAGCTGGCCCTTTCCCCTTAAATAGATGAGGTTACTTTCACTATAGTTACTGAAAAGAAAAGTAAGAAGGGCTACATTGGAGTGGGGTACAGCTAATGAGTCATGAGAAGCTTACACTCCAGATTTCTAGAAAACATTAATTGCCTTTAAAAAGGGTTATGTAAACAAGCTTTTCCCTCTTCTTTCCTTCTTCCTTTCTGACTTGGTTGTGTTATTACCTGAAGCTGGAAACCGTGGCATGCACTTTGTGAACATAGATGGGCTGGCTGCCTGAAAGCAAAATCTATGGTACTAACAATGGCAAATTGGAGAGATGTTAGGAACCTGGGTCCTTAGTGATATTGCTAAACCACTAAATTAATGGACACTGTTTATTGACGACATTGCTACATGAGATCACAAGTTCTTCAAAGTTTGTGTTACATTTAGCTGGATCTTCTCTAATTTGGACAGAATTTGGGAACATCTAATAAATATCTGAGATATATATATATGTATATACATATACACACACACACATATATACACACTACATATATACATATATAGCATCAAAAGGGTTTCGAAATAATATATGGAAGCATAGTGTTTTCTCAATCTTGTCTCAAATGATAACAGGGAAATTGTAGCATTATCTCATTTCCCCATCTTTAGGACTGCAGTAATTTTCTGTCTTCAAAGCTAAACATTTTCATGGTAATAGATAGTGTTTAGTAAAGAGAAAATCCACTGATGGGTCTACTTTGATGGTGTTTAAATCCAAGAAAGAAATTCTATCACAGAGGCCAGTTGTTGACTGATTAGCAAGTGGTAACATCACTGTGTGAAAAAAGGGGTGGGCTGTTTTATGCAGATCCCCAAGGCCTACGTCTTCTGGCACCATTACTGCTAGTGCTCCTCCCTCTAACACTAGTTTTGACCTTCAGAAGGTTGATACTCCCAGTGGGTGAGCATTGACGTACAGCTGGAATAGTGTGTGAGGTCAGTAATACACTTCTAATCATTTTGGAATTTAACTTCAAAGCTAAAATCTCAATTAGAGGGATGAAAGGTAACTCATGACTTAAATCATCTTTTCTTTCACTCCCTTAATATAAGCAGAATCATTCTTATGGCAGGCTCTTTAAAACTCTGATGCTCAGAGACATGTTGATCAATTGTTTGGTTATTTATCAGACATTTATTGGGCAGCATTCTGAGTCCTTTAAGCAGACAGAATCAGTAACACCTGGCCCCAGTCCTCAGGGATATCACAAACAGCCCACCGGGGAACATAGAGAATAAGATAAAATAATACAAGAAGAGAAACGACAAGGGTCTCAGGAGTAGAGCAAATAATAGAAAAAGATATTTCAAATCTAGACACGATCTACATGGAGGAATCAGGAAAGGCTTGTGCAGGAAATTACCTTGCAGTGGCTTATGAAAGAATGAATTTAAACAGGAGTCACAGCCATGCAGCATTTTGGCCTCACAACACAATTAAGAATAAGCATTGATGTTGGCATCAACATGGGTTTTTCAATCTGACTTCACTCCTAGAAATTGGACTTACTTTAGAAAATGAGTTAATTATGTTGAGTCTGTTTTTCATTTTTTAAGTGAGTATAATTTATTAATACTTAATAGGCTTTTTAGGAGAATTAAATTCTGTGGCTCATGTAAAAGTAGTACGACTAAACTAGTTTTTAATCTAAAATATTTTAACTATTGTTATTATGATTTGTATCAAGTTTTTATGAAGAGGTGACATTTGAGATGGGTTTTTGAAGGAATTAATGAGTGGAAGTCTGGCAAAAAGCATTACGGATGACTGAGCAACATATTTGAAAACCTGGAGCACTCAAAGCACAGGAACCAGGGAGTGATCTTTTGGAGAAGAGCATAGCATAAAGGAGAAAATAGAAGAGTATAAAATTCAGGTGTGACTCAAGAACGAGACCTAGGAGTACCAAAGTTCCAATGAAGAGGTCAAGTATTGCATTGGTCAGCTGGTTATATTAGCATCATGGAACTATCAAATAAACAATGATGAAAGAAAGAGAAAGAAAGAAGGAAAGAAAGAAAGGAAGAAAGAAAGAAAGAAAGAAAGAAAGAAAGAAAGAAAGAAAGGAAGGAAGGAAGGAAGGAAGGAAGGAAGGAAGGAAGGAAGGAAGGAAGGAAGGAAGGAAGGAAGGAAGGAAGAAAGAAAAGAAAGAAAGGAAGAAAGGCTAAGTAGTCTAACAATGCGATGCAAGAGAAAAGCTGTAGTTATTCAGCATCACTGGAGCAAGTTTCTCATTGTGATTTAATTCTCTAAGGATCTCTGATATAGAAGAGAAGTTAGAGCTCTGTGGACACAAACATTTGAGTCTATTCAAGAGAAATTTGTGGACATAAAAGATTGTCTATTAGATGCTGTACTGTAAATGCATGATACACATGCTGAGACCTTCTCATCCACCTAAGGATGAGTCCACCCAAGGACACATAGAAAACATCACTAAGTATTCCTTACAGGTTGGGTCTTGCTGACCCTCACTATAGACTTGATATCCTTCTGTGCACCACATGTAAGGTAGCCACTAGCATTTATTCTAAGTTGAAACCTAGTTATGTCTCTGTTTGAATCTCTTGCTAGTTTGTTGGATCTTCAACATACTAAGAACTAGAAAACTTAAAAGATGTGAAACTGATCACCAGGCAATAATATATGGCATAAGGGAAAATCAGAGGGATTAAAAACTTGACTTGATTCACCATTGCTAGCTTTGAAGATGGTGACAAGGGGCCACGAGCCAAAGTATGTAGGTAGCTTCTAGAAGATAAGAATGATGCCCAATTGACGATCAGCAAGAAACTGGGATTTTAGACCTACAACTATGTGAAACAATTCTTCCCACCACCAGAATGAGTTTGGGAGTGGATTTATCCACAGAACTTCCAGAAATGAGCACAATCCTGGTGATACCTTGGTATCGTCCAGTGAGACTAAGCAAAGAACCAGCTGACCTGTGCTATGTTCAGAATTTGAAATTTAGAAATTGAGATAATAGAGTTGTTGTTTTAAGGCTGTACGTTTGTACTAATTTGTTCCAGCCACAATAGAAAACTAATATACAATTAACTAACACTCTAAGAAATTTGGCCCAACTACTGAATACTATGAGAAAACATCCCTCCCCAGTGCCTTCACATCACCCAGGCTGGAGAGCACTCACTGAACACTCAGACACGCAGAAAGTCTGAGTTTCCTTCAGTGTAAAGTAAGGATTAATGTACACGGACATTGGGTTACCAAACTCACGAGACTGTGAAGCCCTCCCGTAACTGAAGCTTCCTGGCATGTGAACACAGCTGCAATTTCCTGGTATAAATATCCCAGAGTCCGTTCTACAGAAATGGGAAGCAGAAAACAAAAGAAGTAGAACACCTAATTAGTAAGATTAGTCGTGATAAAACCCACAGCTAGTTTTCTGCTCTGTATCACTGCAGATGATAAGGATATAATGCATGAAATCCCCACATTCATGATAACTACTATGTAGCAGGTGTTGTCCAGGCTGGGGATACAAGAGCATGGAGGGTGAGCTGGGCTGGGAAGAGCTAAGAATCATAATCGTATAGCTCATTTCCACTGGCTAGATGGCTATGTTGCTAGAACTCCAGCTGGCTTCCTCTTCTTGCCCCTCACTCACACTCCCAGCCCTTTCTGGTCCTTCCAATCCCTGAGGGATAGAGGCCAACGGGCTTCACCTAGAAGCTGATGTCAAATGCAGTAATGTCATGCACACACTGTCTGGCCTGTGCTCTGCTGCTATGCCATTGTCGTCAATCATCACATTTATTGAGCATTTTGAGCATGTTAGACACTTTGTGTACATTATCTCATTTCATGCTCACAGTAACGTCCTGTGAGAAAAATAATATTCTTCCATTTTAATGATGAAGAAACTGAGGCTTAGCGAGGTGAAATAGCTTGCCCAAGCAAGGCCTCAAATTAAGAAAGGGTTGATCCCTAGAAGTCGGACTTCAGAGTCCATATTTCTTATCTCATACCATATTTTCTCCTTGTGCAGGTGCCCCAGTATCTAACGTGTCATCCAGGGCTCCTCTGTTTTTGATCTGAACCTGAGTGTCAAGTTGAGACAGGGGCACAACCTTGCGTTGCAGGAAGTGAAAGGCACTTCAACTCCGATGCTGGTGCTGAATCACAGCCCCCTGACATAGGGTCTCATCTATACCTGCAGAAGACCATGAGCAAAGGTCGAGGTTCCCAGACCCCAGAGATCTGCTCTAGACCTGGCGCCTGTCCTCCATTCTGAACCTGGGGCTCCGGCCTTACACAGCTCGTGCCCTCTGCCTGGCTTCCCCCCTCTTCTATCAGCTTCCTTTGCCATGTTGCATTTGGACGCTACCTGTAGCAGGACTCTTGGCTCTATGCTCCTTATCTAAGGACCCTCCCCACACTGCTGCCTCACCCAGTGTAGCCCAGTGTCTTGGAAGTAGAGCTTCTACCCATGTCTTACTTTCCTGGCTCACACTTGTTGAGAAGACCATGTGAGCAGACCTGAACCTGCAGAACACTCTCACCCCATACCACGACCTCAACGCTGTGCGCCTACATCTCAACCTGAAACCTCAGATGATTCATTTACTCTCCACTGGACCTGACAGCTCACACTCCTCTTGTAAAACTAGATCACTCAGCTGCTTCTCCCGCTTTAGTGGGGTCTCTGGAAATGTGTTCCCTGCAGTTTCAGCTCCATCAACTGCCTGGGTCTCTCTGTCTTGCTCACACCTCCCTTCCCCCCAGGGAGCACTTCATCTTCTACGACCCGAGCGCATGCTCTGCCTGGAATTTCACTTAGTCCGCACTTCCTTTTTAACCCAATGTGGGACTTTAAAACAACTGTTTGTTTAAAAAGTAATAAATACACATGGTAAAACTTAAAACAGGACAAAAAGATTTTTCGCGAATAATGTACACCCCACTCCATTTGGCCAAGGAAAACATTGTTAACTCTTCTTGCTCTGGCTGTTCAGAAATTTTCCAACTTATGTGCAAGCACAGGTACACACGTGAGGGTGTTGCATGTGTGTGTGCTATATGTATATACATATATACAACATGTATGTTTTTAGTTTATTTTAAATTTATGAAGCGCAGTCTATAAATACACAACATACAATATACAGTATTTTGTGTTTTTCTCTCTGTGTTAGAGATATTACCTTATCAGCATATGCAGAAAATTTTACCTCATTTTTAATATTTAATATAATAACATCATTTACCTAGCTATATATTAGTTTTCTCAACCAATTCCATATTAACAGACATTTGAGTTGCTTCCTATTATTTTTTGCTACTATAGCATTGTCATCATAATATATGTATATTTACATATACATATAATGTCTCTACAGTCACCCAATTCCTACTTTTACTCCCTTTATATTATTATAAATTTATCTAATTGCATTTCTTAATTTATTTACTTATACTCTGCTTTTCCCACTAACCTATAATCTCCTGAAAGACAGGGACTTGATATTTCTTCTTGCTTTTGCTGCATCCCTGGCACCTAATGTAGTGTCTGGAACGTAGAAGATCATTCAATAATCTTTAAATAAATGAATCAATGAAGAGACATTTTCTTGCTCATTATTTAGAGCACACTTCTGGAATAAAGTCCTCAAAGTAGAGGTGAGAATTTAAAGCATTTACTGGTGTTGCCAACTGTCCCTGAAAAGAGCTTGTAGAAACATATAGTTCACCCACATTGTTTGTGAAGGCTTCTCCAGCCGTATAGGCAGTTCTAAACCTACACCGTAGGGTCAAGGCCCTTCTCCTCACCCCACAGTTGAGTCTCACCTCTAAGGACTTTCAGGCATGTGGACCCCTGAGACCGTACTTCAAATCCCTGTTCCAAACTACCTGCACAGACACCCTTGGCCTCTCTTTGGGCCTAGGGTTGCTAACACTAGCAACACAGTCACTGTCACTCAGGGAGGATGGCCATGCAGGCTTGGAAGCAGACTCTGGCCTTTGGGACAGGGAACCCCATGCACCCTCATTCTTGGAGCATGATCTAAACGGGTTGGTGTATGCTGTGTGTGTGTGCATGTGTATATGTGTGTGTTTCTGGGCGGGCTTATCACTCTGGATATGCCAGAGTGGTTCTACCTCCCTCAGCCTAATTTTAATGCTGAGAATATTGGAAAATACTGACATTTTTGACTATTTAATAAGAATAAGGTTGAATATTTTTCATATATTTATCTTTCTTTTTAAATAAATCATATAACATCATGCCTCCTCCCCTCACCGTCCCTAAAAAGAAACAAAACAAATGTCCACAACAATTGAGAGCATTGGAAAAGATGAAGCACACTTGTTCTTTAATGTCAGCATTGCCATACTTTTTGAAGCAACTAAATTCAGGAAAAAGAAGAGGATTTAGTGTGCTGCCTTATATAGGTAATTCACATGTGGAACCTCTAGCCCTGAGAAGGAGTGTAGATTGAAAATAAAATGCTACATATTCCTCTCAGCTGAGGAGATGTATTCCCGAAAGGGTTTATTGCAAAAGAAATCACTGTTAATAGTTATATGACGTCATGTCAACTTATAATTAGAAGATGGAGATAGAAATGCAACTACCAACATCTTTATAAATATATATTGTGTATATATCAAAATAAAAAGGATAAATGCAACATATTACCTAGTAAGATTGCCAATGACATTTTGCATATCTTAAAGTAGAAATACTTGACCATGTAAAATTAACCTCCATTTACCTTTTCCTGCTTTGCTGACATTTTATTTCCTTCTCTCACGGTTTTGCTGTGATGGTTATAAATTTGCTTCACTCTGTTGGAAAAATCATTCATTATAATACAGTACTTCTCAATCTATCTATGAAAAGGGTAATTGTTTCTCCTTTCTCAGTTCACCTTTGATTGATATCTTTGTAAAATAAAATAAAGAATGAATCACTAGAAACATAAAATAAAAAACAAAGAAATACATAAAACAAAAAAAACTATCAAAAAAAAATAAATAAAGACATACATTATGGCCATATTTTTATAATCAAGTGAAACAGACATAAAATGACTTCCAAACTCTGATACAAGTCTCTTAGACCTTATTCTCAATATCTGTTCTTCCCCAGCAGACAGATAATAAACCTTCAGGCATCAGCCCTGGTCTGCAGACCGCGATAGAGTGTTCTCCCAAGGGACGTGTCTGTTTTCTAGGGCTTGAGTCCTTGTCTATATATTCACTGCGTTTCAGATATTTTAAGAAGTTTCGACTCCCGTCTTTGGCACCCTATTTAAATCCTGCCTTTACTTCCCCTAGAAATTTAAAGGAACTTTTGGTGGAGAAAGCTTTGGAGAACCTTGATCTCAGCCAGTAGCCAGAACTGAGCTGGTAAATTCCTTTTACTAATTCCAGCTCTTTGCTGGGAGCCCATTTCAGAGGGTCACAGAGCACAGGGCCTCACCCCTGTCAGGCTCTCTACCCTCATCCCTGCTCCTCACCCCAGACAGGCAAGCAAAGGCATTTCTAAACCTCAAGGTTATTTTTATTTAATTTTGTTTATTGCTCCCAAAGTTGAATTGCAAAATCCTTACTCCTACACTCCCATTCTCTTCCCCTTCATATTTATTTCCCCAATAATGCTAATGTCCCAGCAGAGAAGTAAGATAAAAAACAGTATACAAATGAGCACAAAACTCTCTTAGTTGGGGAAAATATAAGCAGACAAAAAACTTATTAGACTAGAATCTCAAGTACAGCAGGAAGTCATGGAGAAAGAAAATTCATTTTAGGCACAAAAGCAGCTTTAATGGACTGGAACTTATGTCTGAAGAACTTCTCCTGAAGCGTTTGGTGTTGGCAGCAGATAACACTGGGCATGTCTGCACTGGCTGAATGCGTCTTAGGTCCTGATGCGCTTTTCCAAAACATATGTTCTTATAAGTAGTTAAAAGTTGACCTTTAATCTTTTTATCAACATACAGAGCCAGCAGTGACTTCTCTCTTGGAGAAATGCAGTGGGAAAGACTATAGAAGATCAAAGACTCCTTGCTCTGAGCCCAGTTCTGGTGCCACCAATCAGTGAATTTTAACTCGTCACTTAATCTGGGGCTTCTGACTTGCCATTTGTTAAAGACGGTGAAACCTTGCAGAGAAAGCATGGAATGTGAAAGGAGATTATTGCTGAGATTTAAAAGGCAATTCACCTCTCTGCAAAGAAACAGTCTCTACTGACTAATGATTTAATAAGAATTTAATCTGAGCTTTTATGGAACCTATGTGATCTGCCAGGCTTTGTTCTAGGTGCTTTATAAGAATTAATTCCTGTAAGTCTCAGAACTACATGATGAGGCATGTATTACATTGATTCTCATAACTGAGCAAACCGAAGGACAGATATATGAGATCGCTTGCCCAAGGGCACCAGCTAGGAAGTCAGGGTGCTAGGATTTGAACTAAGAGTAGAGGTCATGTTCTGAACACTATGATCGCGACCCGTAACGGATCTAAATAATACAGGTACCCAGATGCCATTTTCCACTTTGGTTGGCAGGTCCTAGTATTTTTACCTCTTGAATATTTTAAAAATCTATCCCTTGTTCTGAGCTTTTTCCCACTATTTTCAGCTGGTTCGTTCACTTGGACATCAAGGAATAATTAATTGTTCATTAATAAGGTATTATCAGGCATTTGCTAAATGCCGGGGCCATCATAGTACATAAAACACATTTCCTGCCACAGTAGTGCTTATTATCTCAATAAGAAGATAGCACTGAGCACATGTGTACATAAAAAAACATTATTTATGACTGTGACTCCCTGCCCTCTTCAGTTATTTCTTGTATTCTTTGCCTGTAAATGCTACACTTTAGTAATTAAAACTGCCTGTAGTCTCTGGTCTCCTGTGCGTAGACCACGGTTCATCCCTCGGTGCCTTTGTTCAGGATGTCTTCTCCATTTGAATCCCTTTCCATCCTTTATTTCCTGGCTCGCTTGCCTTTTAAAGGATCCCCTTGCTGGGGAGGCCCCCACCCCCACCCCCACCCCGCCTCAGACACAAGTTAAGATGGTCTGAAAGCAGACTACACTGGAGTGTTCATTCCCTGGTTAAGTACTGTACTTTTTGTGAGATCATTGAATGGAGATGCTGTTTGAGCTACTATAAGAAAATACCATAGACTGGGTGGATTATAAACACCAGAAATTTATTTCTCACAGTTCTGGAAGATCGAGTCACCGGCAGATTCGGTGTCTGATGAGGACCTAATTCCTCATTTATCTATGGCATCTTTTCACTGTGTTCTTACATGGTAGAAGAGGGGAAAAAATCTCTCTGGGGCTTCACCCTCATGATCTAATCAGCTCTTAAAGGCCCCACCTCCTCCTACTAGCATCTCGAGGGTTAGGATTTCAACATACAAATTTGGGGGGAAACAAAATTTCAATCTATAACAGGTGTCCAGGGCAGTGGCTAGTAGATCACTGATACTCAGCACATGTTTATAGAAATGAACCCAAGAAGTTAACATGTTCTATTTTCTCTTCAGAGTCTGTAGTTCCTGCCCCATTTCCACACCCTACAAGTTGCCTGCTGAAGGAGCTTTATAGCTACATCCTAGTGAATATCAGCAATATTCTTTCCAAAGACCATGGCTGAAATACAATTTGTACCAAAAAATGAGATAGAAATTATGGGTCAGAAAATAAGTTGAAATTCCATTTGTAAACGAAGTAACCACTGCCCCCCCCCCCATTTGTCCGTTGTTTCCTTTATGGTCACACCCCTATCGGTGAGAAAAGGGGCAATATTAAAGTCTGATTTAGCTTTCCAAGAACATCCCACGTCCCAAAGTCATTTGTTGTTGTACATGCTATGAAATTAATGCATTGAGTTTTTACTTACATAAAAACAAGTTTAATATTTAAAGATGAAAGGGAAAAAACATCGTTGTGCTTTTCTGTGTAAACAGAAATTGAAGGCATTTTCTGCAAGTTTTAGAAAAGTCTTATGGAAAAAACCAATAAAACCAAAGACCCAACAGGATTCTAGAGCATTCTGAAAGTTAAAATTGTGAGGTATTCCTATTTTAAGACCAAAAAACAGTATTTTATCTTCAAAGTGCACTGAGAAGAGAATCGTTCTCTGAGAAATCGGTCGCCTCCATCCTTCTGCACTCTGCAATAAAATGTGGCACAAACAAATGAGAGTTTATTTACTGCTGCAGAGAACTTGGGCTGAACAGGCAAGAAGGGGATGTCTGCTTTTGATTTCAGCCATCTGGAGATATTAGAGCTCCAAGCTAAGATCTTTCCAATTTTCTTGTAGGATAAGTAGCGTGTCTTCTCCTTAACTCTACACTCTGTAGGCCAGAGCAGATGTGAGAGAAATGGTGAATGTCAGAGGTAAATTTCCCCCATGTAAGTGTGTCATTCATCAAGAAATTTCCAAAGCGTGGGAAAAAATATATTTGCAATGGCCTTTCCAAATCGCCCCACATATTTTAAATTAGAAAAATTATTTGCAAAGTCATCATTGCTTGTTTATTTTCTAATCCTTCCTAAATGTAGAGCATGGTTTTTTGTTTTTGTTTTTGTCTTTTACATCTCTTTGCCCTTAAAATGATTTTATTCTTCAAAATAAGCAAGAATCAGGTGGTGGTGTTTTTTTTTTTTTTTTCCTCAAGGATATCTCGATAAAAAGATTTGTGCCAAGTTTCAATAACAGCCTTCTGAAGTTCTGTTTGACATTTTATCAGTCACCTAACTCCTTGGGAACTTCTGTTTCTCTTTCTGTAAAATAATCCTGACCACCCACTGAAGCCAAAGACGTGGAGGCAGCTCTGGGCTTCAGAAGTGTGCCAGGGCTGAGGATGAAAGTGTCATGTGAATTCTAGGGAGACCGTGTGGTCTTGTGTGCAGAGGGGTCAGTTAATCCCCAGGAGACCGAGGTTTTTGTTCTTGGTTTAGAGCGAAGTGACCTTTGAGAGCCCGTCTAGTCAGAACCCCAGCCATCCCCCCCACCCCGCCCTCACAGGACAGTGTCCAACCTCAATCACTACTCAGAGAGTTTCAAACTCTCTTCGTTGCCCTTGCTTATCTTGACTTATTTTTTCACCTAAATTTTTAACATCTCTTTGTATCCATTGTATTTTTCTAACACATTTGAATTTTATTTATCTTCTTGTTTTTTGCTTAGAAAATAACAAACTTGTTATAAGTTCCCAGAGATCTTCTTGGGAAAAGTCATTTGGAAATAATATACATAAACAACAATAAGAATTTAGCAAGTTTCCCAGACATGTGTAGTCCTTTTGCTATTTTCAATCAATAGACCAAATGCAGTTTTTTTTATTTTTCCCTCTTACTGGTTTTCAGTGTATTCTGACCATGAAGGAAAAGACTTTATATTCAATTCTCCGTACCATTTTAATAATAAATTAAGGCAGAGTTTGCCTTGAGAACTGAGAAATCAATTATATTCAAGATATAATAGAAGATCATCCAATAAAAATTTAAAAATAAATAGCAGCAAAGATACTCAAGGTAGGATAATCATACAAGTCACATCTCACTCCAGGTCATTCAAAGAGGCAATTCTCTTTCATATGGTCTTTACTTGAGATTAGGGGTAGTGTTACTTAAAATAAGAGGGCTTTCATACACATTTTTATCTACTATTTCATGATTTGAGGTTTTCATGGTATTTATTATTCAGGGACATAATCTTTCTTTAAAAAAAAAAAAGCTTTGTAGTAGCTCTTATCCTTCTTAAGTCAAAACAATTAGAAATGTGACTTTCATGACGATACATAAAATACACTTTAAGATTGTTCTGCTGGGTGTTTCTGTTTAGTTTCTTAGTACATTGATTATATTCAGTTCCCAGAAGTTGAATGGAGTGTAGAACAAACATCTGTGACAATTGTCCCAGGTGAGTGTCAAAGTCCTTAAATGACCAGCAGCAGAAAGTGTGGTTCATTGGCAGGAGCTTTAAAGAGGCTGTGTTCGCTTGGATCCAGTTATGTTTTTTTGTGGACTGTAACATTAGCTCTTATTTCCCTACTGAGAGAGGAAAAATATAGAAAGAAGACAGAAGAACTCTAAGATGTTTTTAGTTGACATCAAGAAGTACATATTGTAAAATAAAATAGAGAAATGTATTTGATATTAAAAAAGAAAGAGAAATATAAAATAAGAAAATCTTTTAAAGGACATAGATTTAAAATTCTTTAAAGGACATAGAATTAAAAGATCATAGTGCATAAGTTAGGACTATGCAAATTAAGAACCCAGTTATAGAAATTTGCCATATTTTTCTGTTTTGCAGATTTCATTCCAAAGTATAAATAGACACAGGCCAGAAATACAAACTGGTCCTAAAGGTAATAAAGCTATAAAAGTAAGTGGAAATAGCCCTGGCTGCTGTGGCTCAGTGGATTGAGCATCAGCCTGTGAGCCAAGTGTCGCTGGTTCGATTCCCAGTCAGGGCACATGACTAGGTTGCACGTCAGGTCCCCAGTTGGGGGCACAAGTGAGAGGCAACCACACAGTGACGTTTCTCTCCCTCTCTTTCTCCTTTCCCCTCTCTCTAAAAAATAAAATAAATAAACAAATAAATACATTATTTTAAAAAATAAGTGGAAATAATAATAATAATAATAATAATAAAGAGCAAAGTAAACAGCGTGGACCTAGCATAGCATGAGAGCAAAAAAAGTGAAAAGGCACGAGATGTCTGCATCCTTCACATGAGAAAGTTAAAAAATACTCCAAGCACCATGAGGAATAAGGGGCTGCAAAACAATTGAGGTGGAAAAAAGTGGAGAGAAGGACAAGCAGGAAAACAACAACCAGCCTGTGAGGTCCTTCGGATGGGGTCCAGATGAGGAGAAACAGGTCCCCCAGAGGACAGGTGGTACCAACTATCAGATATAAATGAAGCCCACTGGGGTCTGCTGGCTCAGTCAGTGCAGCTGCTATGTGACTGCAAATGCCCAGAGATTCTAGGCAAGAGCAGCAGAAACGCCCTTCAACCCACAGAATTGTGGGGGAAAAATTGACTCTCTTCAAAAAATAGATCTATCTGAAGACTATCTAACCCCAAACAAAAAAAGTGGCAAAATTCACTTGAACTATGTTATCCCCTGCATAATATAGCAATGCTCTTCTGCTTTTTTGTCTTACATTTGTTATCAGTACTTTCAGCAAAAATATCTATACATTCCAAATAAGATAAATTGTCACCAAAAACATTATTTCTCATTTGTTCAGAAAGCAAAACGGGTTGAGTATCCAAGGGTATACTAAGTTTTTTTTTTTTTTACAACAGTGGCTTAAGCTATGGAAATTCCAGAGACTCAAATTTAGTATGAAATTTAAAAACCAGGGCATGAAAGAATGTGTTTTTTCCATGAATCCTGGTCAAAGTTCTGACTTTCTTAATGAAATGATCTCCATGTTGTCAAAAGAGCTACTGACATGCAATAATGAACAAGTGCTTCCCTGACAAATGCCGGGGAGATAGGAGCACATTATAGCATAAGACATTGATTAATGACTGTTATCCATACTTCCTTAGAAGTAGGGAAACAAGTGTATGCAAGGGATACATAAGTACAGCTTTTTCGCTATTTATTTAAATTGTTGCACTCTTTAAGTCAACTTGAAGTATCATTATTTTCTTTGTGAAATGAAAATTACGGTTCTCATATTACATAAGACTTTTGCCATGACAACATAATAGTTACAGAAAGAAAGAAAAAAACCCTCAATCTTAAGCTACCATAAAATATTTAACCTAATATTGCAGAACCCTCACAGTTACAATGGGCAACAACAGCTGAAATGATAGTGGGGGAGGGGAGGATCTTCAAGATCAAGGCTGGCAGAGCAAGACTAGCTCCCCAAAACACTAACCAGTTTTTCACAGAATGGCCATTAATAATCAGTTGGTTATACCAGTTCAAATATAACATTTACCATCTTATCCTTTCCTGCACTTTTTTTTCCTAATGTCTTTACATCTTTTCCAGGAGCCCCTTCAGCACATTGAACAGAACCCCTCTTTTTGTGTGCTGCTAGATGTAATGCCAAATCTGAAAAAGTGGATCTTAAAACAAACAAACAAAAACTCCTATTCATTACTTTTTCAAAATTACTCTGGACAAACCCTACATTAAGCCCTGCAACAAACAACTTTGATTCAAGAAAGAATAAAATCACTCACGGTGCTCAATAGCAACCCTTGGATACTGACCTTTTTTTTCCCCCTATATTGGACCAACTATGCAATTTGGCACCTGTAAACAGGACTTGAAATACCAACTTCCCGTGAACGGAGTTGGCTCCAAACTCTTCTCTAACTGTGGCTGCCATCGAGGATTTGTCTGCATATTTAAGGAGGAGAGCCAGGAAAAACAGTAGTTTTTGCCCAAGAACATAAGTCTATCCAGTAGTAGAATAAGCCAGGGATATAGCTTTGGGTTTTGCTCTCAGCTTAAAAGTGATCCTTTCCTTAATCTTCTCAATGCATTGCTTAATGGTATCAAAAGCTAAGCATCACTGAAAAAGGTCTCTGCAAACAAGGCCAAGAATACTAAAACCTCAAACCCATGTAAATGGGATCAGCTGTTTGCTCTAAACCTCTTGCTTACTACCAGCCAATCAGCTAACTCCACTCTCCCACACACACCAGCATGTTCTTAGAATATTTATATATTGGGAAAGTTAAATAAATGGCCAGAAATCACATGGCTAGTGACTGGATGAGCAGAATCTTACCCAACACCCAATCCTATTCCTCTGGGTCTTGCTGTTTCTCTGTACACCGAATGACACTCCTGTTCTTTACAATGAATTTAATGAAGTATGAGATATATAACTGCCCTGAAGGAGCGTAATTCTTTTTCAGGAAACAAGTTTCTTTAATATCCTCAAACTGCCCTCCCAAATTTGTAAAACAAAAATAGCATTGAGGATTTGGATGAAGAATAGACATAGGATGAAAAAGTCTCTTTGTATTCATATTATTTGGAAATTTTGATTATTTTTTCTTTTGGTTAAATATATGCACAGTCATGTATCTTTCTAATAAGCAAAGGTCAGAAAGTGAAAATTAATTCTATACTACTCATTATTATTCAATTGTTGGACTTAGCTTATTGAAAGTGTCACCAAAATAGGTATGCATTTGGTCCACATTGTGCGGACTTTTCATAAAAACACTTCTACTGAACACTTGATTTGCTTTTTTTATTCTCATAGCTAGCAGTGACAGATCCAAGAGAACACAAGGTTATGAAACTGGCTTTGGCTTGAACTCTAAAGATGTCATTGCAATGGGGAAATATTGTTCAGGCCTCAACTCTTAAGACAAGCTTTGTTTCCCCTGCGCAGCAGATGAGGGTTTATTTGAATCCTGGATTCTATCTCTGATGTCATTTACCTCTTTGCCTTGGCCATTGGGAGTTTAGAATTAAGTTGAACCAATGTCATTAGTCAGGACCTTACAAGATACATATATGTATTTGCAATAACTTAACCCCTGGCTTCCTTCGCTATTCTACCCTTTTCTCCATGAGGTTTTTGTTTTTTAAAACATTGCATTGACTGTCATGAGTTGTGTCCCCTCAAAATTCCTGTGTTGAAGCTCTAACCCCCTATATGATCAGATTTGAAGATGGGGCTTCTAAAGAAGTAATTAAGTTTGAATGAGGTCATAAAGGTTGTGTCCTGATCCTATAGGTCTGGCGTCCATAAAAGGAAAGGAGGGGTCACTAGAGACCTCTCTCTGCACGTGTGCACACAGAGGAAGGCCATGTGAGGACACAGAGAGAAGGGGATCTCTGCAAACCAGGCAGAGAGTTCTCACCTGAACCCAGCCTTGCTGGCACCTTGATCTTGGGCTTCCAGTCTTGAGAATTATGAGAAAATAATTTCTGTTGCTAAGTAGTATGTGGTATTGTAGTTCTTAATCCCTTCACCTCCTTCTTCCAGTCTCCCAACCCCCTTTGCTCTGGCAACTACCATTGCACTCTCTGTGTCTATGAAATACAACTTGGCAGTTACAGAATAGCCATGAGATTGTAAAGTACAGCATAGGAAATACAGTCAATAATATTGTGGTAACTATGCGTGGTGCCAGGTGGGTACTGGAAATGCTGGGACACCATGTAAATTACATGATTGTCTAACCACTAAGCTGTACACCTGAATCCAATACAAAATTATATTGTAAGTAAATTGTACCTGAAAAACAGCTATAAATTCAAGAAAATAGTCTGTGGTATTCTACTGTGGCAGTCCTAAGAGACTAATATGCCTGCCATAATCTTTTTTTTTTTTTTCTTTTCCCAGCAGTCTAACCTTCAGGGTAGTAAAGAGAAGCTGCACTATGTAACCCATGTGGCCATCTCTCCAGCCTCCTTAGAGTTATTGGTCTACCTCTAAAACTCTTAGCTTAGTGTGGGTGGGATATACTTCTGGGACATTTGTGTTCAGAAGTTCTCTCTCCCTTTAACCACATCTTCCTCTTTTATCTGGTGTGTATGTGTGTGCAGAGAGTAAGGGGGAAATCCTAGGGAACTGCATTTTTTTAAATTTAAATAATAAATTATCAGTCTATTTTAACCCATTTTGGGGTCTTGTAAATGCCATGGCCTTAGAGGTCAGTGGCTTCCTCGGCTCTCTGTCTCTGGCCTAGTCAAAGCTGTTCCATAAGGCCAGTGATGGAATCTGATTTCAGTAGTTTCTGGTTCCTGCTCACTTATATAGAAGCAAGTGTGAGATGAGGGAAACGTGCACTTGGGCTACATCTGGTATTTTATAAGTTTCCTAAAATCAAACACATCTAGACACTTCCTTCTGAACCAGCATAAACTCTCCCAAATAAAACAGTATGTCAAGGAACTAGTATAAATGACCCATGGCCATGGACAATGGAGTGGGGACTGACTGGGAGAACGGGGGAGGTGGGCAATGGGGGAAAAAGTGGAACAACTGTAATAGAAAAAAAACAATAAATTTTAAAGAAATACATAATTTAACTATATTAAAGACTTGAAAAATAGTTAAAAAAATAATATGCACTCCATTGTAAAAACTTTGTTATTAATTCTTATCAATGAATAGCCATGACTTTGTTATGCCCATAGGGCATTTGTCCCTTCCCTGATTTGACACACATTATGCATTACAAAAATTTTTACATTGACTAATAATACATGGCATCCTTTCAAAATGTCATCTCTCTAATGAATAACAACTTTAATGGCAAGAAAGATGAGAGGATATTTGCAGTTCCTTTCACCACAATTATTGATAGAAACTGAGTCATTTCTAAGAAATAAAGATGACCTCGGGTTGCAAAAATGAATTCAAAACACTGTGCTATCAATTTAGGACATTTGTAACATAAATTTTGTATCCAAGCAACCTTTCTATGTTAAGAGTGCTTGGTTGTTTGATCGCCGCTTGTATTAGTTAGCTGCTATAACAAAATACCATAGACTGGGTGGCTTAAATAGTAAGCATTCATTTCTGGAGTCTGGGAAGTTCAAGGTCAAGGTGGCAGCAGATTAAGTGTGTCTGGTGAGAGCCCTCTTTCTGGTTTTCAGATGGCCACTTTCTTGGTGTATTATCTTTCTTGTGTCTCTTCTTATGACATTAATCCCATTCATGAGATCTTTACCCTCATGACCTAATTATTATACTTTCCAAAAGCTCAATTTCAAATACCATCACATTGGGGATTAGGGCTTCAACATAGGGATTTGGAGGGAACAGAAATATTCAGTCCACAACACTACTTTTTTGAGAAATAATAAGGAAAAAGCTCTAATATTGGAGGGGTTACCTTGAAGTTGAGAGGGAGCTATCTCTAACCCCAAACACTTTTATCTATCTTTAGTAATGTTGAAATGTCGCCTTTGCCTTTTTAAAAGCATATTTGAAACTCTCACAAAGTGACCTAAAGGTCAGGCTTTTTGATCAGATGACAGGGTGAGAGCTTCTACTAAGATGTGGCCAAGACTTTGCTCAGTAGATGTTATTGTGACCAGGAGGTCCCAGAGGCTTATAGCTGTCAACACTGTCAACAGTTTCAAAGATTTCAAAGGCTACTCTTCCTATTGCTTTTATCCTAGACTTTTAAGAGCCACACATTTCTCACGATGAATACATTCCAAAGAGAGCCCTGGAGCAGACATTCTCGGTGAGCTTATTAACTATTCTTGAAAGTTGCATAGGTGTTAAGAGCTAAGAAATGGACTGTCTTTGGCTTTGGGTACCTGAAAGGACAAAAAAATTTTGTCGAACCATTTAAACAAACATGTCATCTTAATTTAATTTAGGAAAATGAGATTCCAGACCCTCATCTTTCCTTGCAGCTGAAGTTCATTTCCATTTCATGTCTAGTTATTTTCAGTTTGAGTTGTAAAATAGTCTAGGATTTAAAAAAATAATCTGATTCTACAAAATAAATACCCAATATATGTGTAAGTATATACACAGGTATATGTATATCTGTGCATCTGTTTATGTATATATGAGATTATTTATCTATCTAATCTCCCAGATGAAAATTTGCATTGACTTGTTTTTAACTTTGTTCTGCTATGAAACTTAATTGTTTCTGTCCTCATTTCTCAGATATAATGCTTATACATTACAGAACCTCAAGAATATAAATGTTTCAGAGGACATTCTCTTCAGGCACGCCTACCATCTCGTTTTGTTCTTTGACATATAGTGGCAGTCTACAAAATCATTGGTTTGGGTATGGTGACCTGTAGCAACTAAAATTGGGTGAAAATTAGAAGAGATGTGTATAAGTAGAATGTAACTAACATTAATTTTTTGTCTTTTAAGACCTAGATATATGGATCAGTTTTGTGAAAATAAGTCCAAGGATATCTCTTTGATAGTTAAATAGCTGCTGGTAAAAATTTATTAATAATCACATATTTAAGTTAACTTTACCCAATGATTTTGATTCCTTCTTCAAGAAAAAATATATTTATCATGCAACTCAAACATACATAAGTATCTATACCACTGTGGAAGTATATATATGACATACAGAAAGTTAGAAATTTTTTATTACATTAAATAATGGTACAAATTTTTTTATCTCATTAAAATATGATTAGTAGTCCATCAGTCTGTGTAATACTGTCTCTTCACCAGTAATGATGAGTTCTCATTGGCTTATCACAATCAAGTGTATTTCTTGATTCCATCCCAGTCCAGTGTAGGTGTGCCTTCATCAGTAATTTTCTCTCATGAAACCAGGCTGAGTCCATCTCATAATGCTGCAACAGGTGGCCTCCATAGTCAGTTAAAAATGGGGAAGTGGAATCTAAAAGATTACACGAGAAATTTTAAGAACCAAGCTCAGAAGTAATGTGCAACTCTTCAATTTACACACCATGGGCTAGAATTCAGACAAATGACCTTGATCTTATTGAGAATGTGATCAGAAATGGGAAATGAAGCCTTTATATATGTCCAGGAAAAGAAAGTGATGGAGTAAACACCTAGCATTGATAATATTTATTATTGTTATTATTATTGTCATTATTATTCATGTATTTTAATTTAGTGAGGCCAAGATAAATTAATGGGCTTACTATTTCATAAAATAATAGTTTAGCACTAGCTTTAAGGGCTATGATTGCAGAAAAAGTGACTTCACAAAGATATGTAGATTTAAATGGGAGAGGAGAATTAGAAAAGAATATTTTTATGTCCTATATGAAACTTAAAACCCTTTTTTCTAACAAGGGAATGTACTTTAGCTTCTGACCATATTGTGCATTACTTCCTGCAGACATTTCTCTGCAGCAAGCAAAATAAGTGTTCCTTTAATTTCAGTCTTTTGCTATTAAGGCATCTCAAAAGTGGTTCTGAAGCACTTATTTTACCTTGAGAGAAATTTTGAAAAGTACTTGTTTTACTTACCAACTATCTCAAAGAATTATTATTAAAAAAATCAAAGAGCTACATCTTAGCCATGATGGCACCATATCCGTAAACTCTCAAGGCACAATCTGCCCTTCAGAAGAGGTTCCTAGGTAATTAATAATGGATATAAGTTTATAATCAAAAGTCTCCCATACAACTTTAAACATTTTAGGTTAACATCTTAGTTTTACTTTGTAGCCTGACGGACAAAGAGCTGATTCTAGCAGAATGGTTAGCTTCTTCATATTCTTGGATTTCGTTGCGCTTGCACTGTTAATATTACCTTCAATTTGCGATTTCTTAATAGGAATATTTTAAGCCACTTAATCATTTTATAAGCCTTAGATTGTTTAAAACTAGATGATATAATGTATACATTAATTTAAATGGGTGAGACTAAACTACAAATTATTGCAATACTCCAAAAGAGAAATTGAATGGAAGTTCCGCTGTCAATCCCTCTCATTTTGGAACTTTTACTCTTTCCTCTGAACATCGTTTGCATAGTATGTAACCATCTGCTAAGTGGCCTGAGTGAGGCCTCCCATGTCCATCTATGCTTTAAATATTTGGAAAATAACCGACATATTTATAAATACTCACAAGTAGAATTTCTAACATTTACTTCCTTTAACCCAGTGGGGCATCCTGAACATTCCCTGGGTGTGCACACCCACGTTTGAGGATGCTGCTGTGGGAACCAGAGATGGGCCTCTCCTTCAGTGCTAACAGCTGTTAACAATGGATTAAGCCTAAAAGTTTTAGGCAGAAATGTTTTTAAATAAAACTATTTTTTAACCTGTATATTAATTTTTAGATTTCCAGTTTAGCATTATTCTTATTGTATTGCGTATGATAATCTTTCAGTGCTTAAGTTTTCTAAAGTCCTAATCTGGCCTACCTTCATTATTTTGATGTGAAAAGTTTGGGAGGGGAAGTGAAGGGAAGCATGAGTGGTTGAGCCGTGGAGAGAGTACTGGCCAGCAAAGCTCTTTCTACCCAAGTGCTAAAATCGAAATTGCTTCAGCTTTTGGCTACCATTCACTGAAAAGTTTATGTAAGAAACAAGTGAGGCCCTGTGTTTTAATATTCATCCAGTTTGAAATTAAAAAGTTAAAGTAACTATTATTTATGAACACAGTGAACTAAATTTGCATTTCATTTATTTTTTGATTTTTCAATTACAGTTGTCCCATTTTTCCCCCATGGCTCCCCCCCCACCCAACCCACCCCTTCTCCCGCAATCATATCCCTCCCCATTGTCCATGAGTCATTTATCCACGTTCCTTGACTAGACCCTTCCCTTACTTATCCCCCTTCTCTCCCGCATTTGATTTTTAAATAATTTGAGTAAAATATTATTTTATCTACTAAATATATTGTAGTTATTAAAACTTTCTGGGTTTGAATATTGACCCTGCTATCAATATGTTCACAATTTGACAATTCATTTAATATTCTTAAGACTAAATTTTCTATCTCATAAGTTTATCTGAGGGTTAAATAAGATAATCCACAAACCTGAATACAATACCTGACAATATGTGTCCAATGCATTAGTTTTATTATTTTATTACTAATATATCTATGACTACTAAATAATAAAATTCTACAAAAACATCTATGTGTATCTTTTTTGTAAAAATTTTTCTCTTAAAACATTATTAAGTTTCTTGATTCTTCCTTAGATGATTCATACTAAAACTCTCTAACCTAAATAACGTCTATTGTCCCTTTTATGCAATATAAACTAAGGGTAGGAGCTTGGCTGTCAGAATGTGCATTTCATTGATGCTCTTAGAAGGGTCTGCTAAGACCCTGGAGTGTTTTATTTTTTTTAAGCACTGTTATTTATTTATGTATTCATATATTCATTTTAAGTTTTGTACTGTAAGATTCAATTATGGTTGTTTCAGTGATCCATTGATGAGGCATCTGAATTTTAGTATACAACACAAAAAGAAAATATAAGAAAAACCAAAACATTGTTTTATTTGTACCACAGTCTGGCCTATGACTCAAGGTCAGTTTTGAAGCCAACAGAGAAATGAAAATTAAGCCAAGGACTGAATTCACATTTGGACTGTTGCATTCTGGGTGTGTCACGGGGCTTCACAACTTTATAGATTAAATTATTTACTCTGTTGTCATTTCTCCATGCTTTGGGTGTTTTTCAGAAATTGCTTCCAATGTAAAAGTCTCTGGTTCATACCAACTGCAAGAAGTCTGTTTATAATGATTAATTCAAATGAGCAGATAGTGATTGAGTACTTATCATATGACCTGCTCTGTGCTAAGTTGCAAGACCCAAAACAAGGAACTAAATATTGTGTCTGCATCTCAAAGGCTCAAAATGCAATAGATAAGAGAGAAAGAGAGAGAAATGAAAAGGAAGAGAAAGGGGAGAGGGTGGAAAGAAGGAAAGGAGAACAAGAGTGGGGAAGAAAAGGAGAAACGGGGCGGAGAGTGGGAGATGTGTTTATAGGGCTTCCACAACGATGAGCCCTGAAACAGAAGAGCAAACAAATTGTGTAGAAGAGGAGAGGATGTGAGTAAATGGTTTTAACAGTTCAAAGAAGACAAGATCCTTTCTTGAGTCTACCTGTAAGTTAAATTCCCTACTTTATTTTGTAACAATAGAGGGACATTCAGGTTTCTCTCTCTCTCTCTCTCTCTCTCTCTCTCTCTCTCTCTCTCTCTCTCTCTCTCTCTCTCTCTCTCTCTCTCTTATTGTATTTTTCCCATACCATTTATTCCCCTTCTACCTTCTTCCACCTCCACTCCCCCCACAACCTCCCTGAGGTTTTCCTTTCTTATTCCTTTTATTTAAAATTAAAATTATTTTTAACTCCTAAATGTGTGCTGCTACAATTGGAGACTACTTGCTGAGTCTATAATATATCTTTTGGCTTTCAACAAGCCTCCTTAGCTTTATACACAGTATTAACAAAACCAGTAAGCTTCTAGTCTCCCCCAGCCCTTGTGACTTAAAGAAGAGAGAGAGGCTGAGACCCAGAAGAAGGTCCAGTAATGGAGTCATCCTGGAAACCTGTGGGAGGTAGTTCAGGGAAGGGTGGGTTAGAGATGCTGGCAACGGCTGCCCAGGCAGAGCAGCAACAATAGGTCATTAAGGGATGCAGATGCATTCTCATTTTACAAACGGGGACATGGTTACAGAGGGGAAGTGCATTGTTCAGGTTCACATGGCTAGAGCGTTCAGAACTGGGATTTGAACCAGGACTATCTGATTTCTAAACTAGTCCTTATTTTTGCACCGCTAGATACATCTTCCACACAGCGGTTGTGGTGAAGGAGGAGGTGGTATAGTGAAGCTAAGATAAGTGATGGGGACCAAGGTGGCCCATACTCTGTAATAACCTGATTTACTTGTATTTAGAGAGGGGGAGGGGAATGAAATCAGTTGAGGCTAAACACATTCTACCCTTAAATGCAAAGAAGCATCTTGTAGATGAAATATTTTTGATGATCATACACAGATTAGGGCAAAAGTAGGTTCACAATGGTTCATGTGGAAAATAACACAATAATGAATTAATAAATAATAATATATGAACAAACTCTTTGTTTCACACACTCACAACTATAAATTTACTTTTTCTCCACCCTGTATTATTGAAAATAGTACTGTAGAAAGATCTTTTATTCCATTATTCAAATACACTGGCTGGCTTATTTTGTAAGACATCTTGGAAGGACATTAAGCAATTGTCATACATTTGTTCTCATTTGAGGAATGGATGTGAAGGAGCACTTCTGCAATGCTTCCTTCAGATAATTTTGTCTAATCCTCTCCTAGCCGTAAGCAATCTTATATAAATGCAGATATTTGTTGTTCCTGAAAACTGTGAATAGAATCTACTTAATAAATGGCAATCATGTCCAAGATGATTGGGGTGAGCTGACGAATTCGAACATATGGTTGACTGTCATAAACCAAAAATACACGGAATATTTTTTAATCACAAAGCAAACAAAGTCCATTTAAAATATACAATACTTAATGAGTTACAGAGTTTATATCCATCATTGTATGGGAGAACTATTCAGATACCAAATGCCACACTTTCTTCTTGTACTCTCAGCCCAGTCTGTTGTCTTTGGCCAAATAGCATATACCACGCTCATGGAAATAATACAGTGTTCAAAATCTGAAGTACTCTGCTCATCAGTACTATCATTAACAAGCCAGGTTTTGTAGGATAATTAGACCACTTAATATCCTCACAAATAATTTTTATCTCCAAAGTAGCTTGTATTTATTGAATAACTATTATGTGCCATACACTGGATAATATGCTGTGTATGGGATATCATGTTAATTCTCACAGAAACCCTATGAGGTAGACTTTTTATTATTTTCATGTTACCTACAAGGAAATTAAGGTTTGGAGATTTTAAGTAACTTGTCTAAGATGATAGAACCAATGATTTGTATAGCCAGGATTCTAGACAATTCTGACTCTAGAGACTGAAACTGTAATTATTCTCCTGTTGCTCTTCTCTCTGCAGGCTACCTCTGTCTCATTTCTCTTGGGAATGTTCTTCCTTTCCAATGTCAAAGGATAATAACAAGGATGAAATGAGAATGCATATGTAAGAGCTTTTGTACTTGAAAGCACTATACATATTGATATTCATTCAACAAATAATTATAAGCAAGTACCATACAAGTAACAATTGCCTGATTGGATTTTAACCAACCCAATGTATGTTTACAGACAGTTACTCCAAGGACTGCGTGCTGAAAGTCAGAATTGTCCTCCATGACACAGTGTCAAAAAGTTAGCACTGTACCCCAAATATGTTTGTTTCTTTTAATTACTCCATTGGTCATCTGTAGACATATATAAATATTTTTGAGTTAGTATATGCATCTTTATTCCTACCTCTGAAGTAACAAACTCCGTGTTTATTCTTAACTCAGTTATCATTTTGTGTGTGGCTTACAGTCTCCCTCCAGTCTCAGAGAATGTTTCTAGTATTCTGAGATTTCACAAATGCGTTTATAGTTAATTTACTTAAATCTTTCATAAACCTTTGAGTGCCAATGTCGCTGTGAGCAACACTGACAAATTTTCCCAAAAGTGCCAGCATCGCTCCCAGTGACTCTTTTTTCGATGGCTATAAATGTAAGTAGCATTGGAATAATTTGTATATTATGTTTTATTCTCTTTTTGTTTTTTGTACCTCAGGTTATATATTGATATAATGTTTTTCTCATGTTGATCCAAATTTCAAATTACACATGGCACTCAAAGGGATAACTGTGTAGACTTCAGTTCTATCTTTCTAGGTCTTTGTTTTGCCATCTTCCCAATCTGAAGAGTTTTAATATTTTTGAAATCTTTTGAGAAACATTAAGTATTGTCTATGTGATGCCAAACATCTGGCTGCAAATGGAATAAAGAAAGAAAATGTCAAGATGTATTCACATATCCAGCTGTTTGACATTAGGTATCTGACTTTCTAGTTCTCATCCAGACATTTGGAGGCGGAGAATCTGTGACCATATCTTCCTTTCTCTAAGGGTTGCTGAACAGTGCAAGAGGGTAAGAGGGTTTAAGAGTGATAAACCAGGATGTCATGGGGTCGGCACATTCAAAGAGGCGATTCTAGTCAATCTCTGTTCTTTGTCTTTAAAGCAAAGAGATTGTTTTCCTCTAATGATTTGCAATGGTAGAGGAGTAAAATGAGTTTCCAAAATGGAAACCTCCAAGAGTGTTTAGTAAGCAGACGGGGGCTTTGTTGCAGTTGCAGTAGGTTTTAAATTTAGGACATCCAGTAGTTTCACAGAGATTAGAGAAAGTGACTGGGAAGAAATATAAAGAACATGTTCTTGAAAACCTTTTTCCCCAATGAGGCCATAATTGTCTAACTTGTGTATAGTCGCACTACTTTTGTAGTGTACTGCGCAAGACATCTTACAAGATAAAATAGCTACAATATTTGGATAATAGAAGAAAAGGACCATTATAATATTACATAAAACGAGAAAAGGACTGCAGTTTCTAATTAAGTGCCCAAGTCTGTTGTACAATGAACTATTTGTTGAACTTTTAAAATATAATTTGGAATCTTTGAATAAATGACTTACAGCCATGCCATAAAAACAGAGACATTTATTCTGGGACACATGGATCGCATTATCTTTCCTGAGGCTTGCTAACTCTTCCACAGACTGGGCCTGACTACCTGGGACAGCCAGGAAACAAGGAGCCAGGTGGCTTGGCAGGAAGGACCCTGCTCTACCTTGGCTGGAAGTAAGCCAGAGGTCATTGTGAAAGAAATCCTCAACTCAGATTAGTTATGTGGGAGGTGGTGCCTCCTGATTTTGAAATGTTAGTGCGACTTCAAGGACAAAGAAATCCCAGTAGGGCCCACGGAAATATGTCATATTTTAAGAGGGTTCCTCGGGTCATGTTTTGCAACTACCCACTTCCTGAAATTTACCTTCAGGGAGAAATTGAAAACCTTTATCTTGAATGGATATACAACTTTAGGATAAGAGAACACAAGCCAGCATGTTCATGCATGTATTTTGATCCCTTGCACAGTCTTAAGTCATTTGAAGTAATCATATACTCAGATCTGGCCAGACAGTCTCTCAGTTCTCAGGGAAGAATGCCTTAAAGATCCACAAAAGAGGCTCAAGAAAGTTCTTGGACATCAACCTCTCTTACAAAACATTTTGATGAGTCAAATGTAAACAAATCAGATTCATAGAGGCCAAATTTTCCTTGACAAACATGAGCTTCATTACAAAGGGGGCGGTGTTGGGAGGGAGAAAGAAGAGGTGAGGGGGTCTTGGGAAAACATGGGCTAAGTTGTGCTGATCACCACGTACTGTACAAAGATTTCTTGATATATGAATACAACCAGAGCTGCATTCTCTTAACACTGCCATTGTTCCAGCCAGAAGTCTGGTGATAATATTTGGTTCATTTGCTAGTTGGTCTTTGCCCAAAGTGACTCTGATGTACAACCCCCCTTGTCACATTTCTGCATAGCAATTGATACTACTGATATCCCTAGGTGCCCCCCACTTTTTATTTCAGAATCAGAATGCCTTCTTGTATAGCAAAGGTGAATACAATCGCATCTAGAATTCAGGAAGTAGAAGTAAGGATATCAGAAAAGACTTTCTGTATAGAGGATGTTTGAAATGAGTTTTGAATGAGTTTTAAAGGATGTAAAGGATTTAGCCATTCATAAATAGATGTATGGTCAAGTCAACAGGAAAAACTGCTTCAAAGTATAATAAAACTCGATTGTAAATTCAGGAAACTACAAAGAGCCTAAATTCCTAGAATGTCAAGTTTGGGAGGAAATAGAAAGGAACAAGATTGTTAAGGAAAGCAGGGCACAGATCATGGCACTATTTTGAGGATGATCACCTTAGAAAGATTGTAATAAGGAAGAGGTGTGATTATATGAAATATCATGCTAGCTACAACATGGGAAATGGATTAGATGATGCTAAGACCATAACAGGGTAAAAGATTTGAGTAGTGTTTCAGTATTGCAGTGAGATAGGATGGCAAGATGGGGAGATCAAATAACAGAATTGCTTTCTCCATTTAAGATACCCTGAGCTAGCAAGCATGGAGAAGTAATGTAGAGCCTTCCAATAAGCACAGTCTCTGGGACATAGATTTTGAGTCCACAGGTCTGAGTTCAAATTTCATTTCCATCACTTACCAGCTATGTAACTTCAGATAACTCAATCTCTTTGTCCCATAGTTTTCGCTTCTGTCAAATGTGAATAAAATAATATTTAAATCATGGGATTGCTATGTGAGATTATTAGTTGACTTAATATATAAAGCTCTTAAAAGAGGGTCTGTAGAGTAAGCAGTATATTATTAGTGCTAAACACAGGATCATGCCTTAATATATATTTTCTTAGTTAACCTTTAAATTAACATCATGAAAAGGGGACTGTTATTTTTATTTTTCAGATGAGGATACTGCAGCGTGGAAACTCTGCATAACTCTCCGAAAGTCCCAGAACTGGTAAGTGATAAAGTTGAAGTCTATGCCCAGAGCCCCATGCTCTTTCCATTTTGCTATGACATTTGTGCAAGTTCAGGTATCCTTGCCTCTGAATACAGAGGAGCTCAGGAGCAATGTAGAGTATAAGATGCAGTTTTTCCTATTTGTACCCAGAATAGAGGGCATGTAGCACTACTTTACAGAACATGGCTTGGAATAACAGAAAGTAGAGAAGTTAGAATTTAGGACACCTGGTTTAAATATCAACTCCCCGATTAATGATTATTTCTTTGAGAAATGTCTTCATCTGGGTGTGGTTGGAGATGGAAGATAATCAAGTTGGAAAAAACACTTTGTAAATGATAGCATGCCGGTAAGCATTAGTCATGGACTTTCCCCTTGAAATGAGTGAAATAACAGTCATCCACAATCATGATTCCCTTTTTCTCAACCACCAAAGTGAGCCATAAATGAAAACCATCCCACTCCAACATCACTAATTCTACATGTTCAGAAAGAATATCTTTGTCACTTTACATCGTACAAAGATTTGAAAAGGTGGTTGTATTGTTTCTTACCTCATCCAGCCAACTCTACTTGAGCATGACTCAAACATTCTAAGTCTTGTAGAACATAAACTAAAGCTTCTTCAACACAGGAGGAGACAGCCGTTAGACCAACAGTGAGCAGCTCAGAATTTCCTAAGCTAAGATCTTTGGTTCTCTGAGGGTCTTTGAGCACAATCCCAAGAGTCCAAAAAATCCATGAGAATTTTTAACTTGGAAATTTGATATCATTGCTAACCTAAAAATAGGTACATAAACACATTTTTGAACATTTGATAGCAAACTCCCAACCAATAATTGCCTCCATATTCAAAGGCTTTAACAGTGTTTTTTGTTAATTTTTTATTCTTTAATTATAGTTGACATTCAATATTATATTAGTTTTAGATGTACATTAGTCCCTCTCTATATCATGATTCACTTATGGCTGCCTCACTGCATCGCGGGATTTAAAAAAATATTATACTTAATTATTTATCACGGATTTTTTGCTATATCGCGGGGTTTTGCGGTACTGTATACTATGTTGTTAAAGTTACGTAGGTTTAAGAGTGTAGAATATGTTTAAGAACATAAGTAGTGTTTATAAAAGTGTGGAAAAGGTTAATAAAGGAGTGGGAAAGGTTAATAAGGGATTGGGAACAGTTTATAAGCACGTGGGAAGGGTTTATAAAACCTTAAAATATATATAAATACTAAAATAAATGTAAGGTTCTTGCTTCATGGATTTTCACCTATTGAGGGGTGTCTAGAATAATACCTACAATAAGTGAGGGAATACTGTACAGCATATAGTGGATTGACACTCACAGAACTTATGAAGTGATCCCTCTGATATGTCCAGTACTCATCATACATAGTTATTGCAATATTATTGGCTGCATTCTCTAACCTGTACTTTATATCCCTTAAGTATTTTGTAACAACTAATTTGATTAATCCCATTCACCTTTTTTATCCATCTTCCCAACCCTCTCCTGCCTGGCAACCATTAGTTTGTTCTCTGTATCTATGAGTTTGTTTTTGTTTCCTTTGTTTATTTTTTTTAGAGGTCACATATGAGTGAGATCATATGGTATTTGTCTTTTCTCTGCCTGCCTTATTTCACTTAGCATATATTTTCTAGGTTTATGTATGCTGTTGCAAATGGTAAGATTTCATTCTTATTTATGGCCAAGGAATATTCAGTTGTATATATGTACTACCTCTTCTTTATCTCTTTGTCTATCGATGGATACTTAGGCTGCTCCCATTTCATGGCTGTTGTAAATGATGCTATATATAAACACAGGATGCATATATCTTTTTGAATTAGTGTTTTAGATTTCTTTGGATTAATATAAGAAGTGGGATTGCTGGATCACATGATAATTCTGAGTTTAATATTTGTGAAAATTCCATATTGTTTTCCATAGTGGCTGCACCAATTTGCAATCCTACCAACAGTGTAAAAAGGGGGTCCCTTTTCTTCACATCCTTGCCAACACTTGTTTTTTGTGGGTTTATTGATGATAGCCATTCTGACAGATGTAAGATGATATCTCACTGTGGGTTTAATTTGCATCTCTCTGATGACTAGTGATGTTGTGCATCTTTTCATATGTTTGTTGGACACCTGTATGTCCTCTTTGAAGAAGTGTCTATTTAGGTCCTCTGTCCATTTTTTAATAATATTGTTTTTTATTGGTATTAACTTGTATGAGTTCTTATATAGTTCAGGCATTAACCCTTTGTTGGGTGTATCAGTGATGAATATCTTCTTCCATTCATAGGTTGTCTTTTCATTTTGTTGATGGTTTCCTTTGCTGGGCAAAATCTTTTTATTGATAGTTTGATGTAAAGTACTTCTACTTTATTCTGAGCTAAAGTGAAAAAATGGAGGCAGGATAAGTATGTAAATGGTGAATTTCTGCCAAGTGAGGGCCAAATGACATCATGTTATGGTTTCACAGTAGTTGAAACACAGTGGAAAAAATGACTGATCTTGCAGCATACAGATGTATGGGCACAATGACCACAAAACCAATTGAACCTTAATAGTGAGCACCATGTTTCTTTGTGAATGGTTTTTAGTTTCAAGTAAACAATAACATTCATCACATTAAATAAATATTACTAAATTGAATTCTGCTGGGTTGCATCTTTTGTATGCATTTAATTAGTGAATGGGTTTGAATTGTATTGCTTACATAATTTATAGGCATAAGAAGTTACATCTAGGTTTAGATTTGTACATATTTTAGCAACATTATAATAAAAATCAATTAAGTCAACATCAATATTAAACAGACTTTTAGTTCATTTTTTAAAATGTCTGTCCATTACTCAAGTTTGAGAAACACAAATATAATGGGGAGAAGTACAATTTTTGGAATCAGATGGAATTGGGTTTAAGATTCAATTTCTCTACTTCTTGTCTGTGTCATCATCAGTGAGTTGCTTGACTTTTCCAAGCCTTAACTTCTTTTTTTCTAAAAGGTAATTATTATAATAATCAATAAACCATATCTAATATGCACACATAAAGTACCCTATTCAACAGAAATAGATATTTTTTCAAAATCCCATGGAAATTTCAAGATAGATATATCTTGAGCCATAAAACAAATCTCGACAAATTAAAAAGAACTGAACTATTCATACCATATTCTCTGACCATAATGGTATCAAGTAAGAATCAATAACAGAAAGACCATAGGAAAATCTCCATACAATTGTAAATTAAACAAGACACAACAAAATAATTCATAAATCAAAAAGAAAATTTCAACAGAAATAATTTATACATAGCACTGAATGAAAGTAGTAATAGAACATACCAAAACACATGAGATGCAGCTAAAGCAGTACCAAGAGAGAAATTTATAGCACTAAAATCCTTATATTGGAAAAAAGGAGATATGTCAAATGAATAATATCAATTCCTACAACAAAAAATATAAGAAAATAATAACACAATAAATCCAAAAAAATACTCTGCTAAAACTAATTGAGTTTATCAAGGTCACAGGATGGATATAAGATCAATGCATAAAAATCAATCATATTTTTATGTAATAAAACAAACATGTAAAGCTGAAATTAAAAACAATATTACTATTTATTATTGGTTTAAAGAAAGTAAAATACTTAGGTATAAATTTTTTTAATGTCTATTTGTATCCTGAAAAAATTTTTTTTAATTGAACAAAGTTATCAACAAATAATGATGAATTAGTCACCTCCACTAAATTAGACAATGTGCAGGCTAGAAAGAAAGTCTAAGCTTGGCTTACTTCCTGAGAGCTAAGGATATAGATGAGGGCGTTAAAGAAGCACAAATAAGAGAAATTCCATAAGAGAACACAGGTGGCATGGAATGGCAGAAAGAGCTGGAGATTTGGAAGCTGATTTTCTTCCACTGTGTCTCTCGTTCCTAGAACAGGAGTAGATGATCTCTTCTGTGTGCTTATGGGAACGTATGAAGTTTGTCTGGCTTCAAATAGCTTATCCACAGAAACATCTTCATTTCTCCCAGGTAAAAAATTGGAGTATTTTGCAGTTTTGCATTGTAAGGGTGCATGGAGTTCTTCCCACACACTAGCCACTGTGTTAGTGTTCTCTCAACATTATCTTATTGATTCTGAACAACAGTTTTGGGAAGTCACCACTAATATGCCAAATTTACACAAGAGACCTGAAGCTCACGGAGGTGAAGGAGCCAGAATTTAAACTCAGGTATGCCTGAAGGAAGAGCATCTCTTACCGCCACATTCTGGTAAACAGCTTTGTTAACAAGTTTGACATTTGCGTGAGTCTGGAATGATTCAGTCTGGTGAGAAAAACCAGGCTCATAAGCCATCACCTATGGCCATGGTGTTAATCCAGGTCTTTGTCAACCCTGGGGCGCACTGCAGAAGCAACCGCGGTGGTGCTCCTTTCTGAGTGGGGCTTGTTCCTCTCCGTGGGACAGACAGAACAGACAGCGTGTTGACTACGCCTCGAGCCACAGAAAACCTGCGAGCCATGTGCTCCGGAGAAAAGCCACACTCCTCAGGAAAAGTTATCTTTTCCAGATTGTGCAAACTTTGGAGAGCTGAGATTAGTCAGGTTAATGCAGCTCACCACAAAGGCAATGTAGGAGGGGAAAGAAAGCAAAACTAATGAAGCTCAGCCTTTGATCTCCACTAATCAAGGCATTTCATGAGGTACTTTATGATCATGTAGTACTTGGTTCCTAATGAAAATGGTTTAAGTATGATTTTACTGGAGAGATCTAAGAAGCAGCCATCTAGGGAAGCAAGCCAGATATTAGGTAACTCAAGACCACTCAGGAAATCAAAACAAAGTTACAGCTCCATTAGCCAAGTGTAATGTTTTTGGAGGGAAGGCAGAGGGGCCCAGGTAGCCAGAAATGTTCCTTGCCTTCCCTCCCCTGGTGAAAATATCAAGTACATTGTACATTCTAGGGCATTTTAATCCCTATTTTTAACCAATATTCAGACGAGGCTACAAGTCTATTACTACCTTTGCACTCTAGCCCTCAGCTGTTTACCTTATAATGGTTTGCCTTTCCACTTTTGGCAGACTCTGCCTTGCCAGATGGACACTTCATGGAGTGTACATGTTCTGGAAGGAAGGAAATGTCTCTTGGGATGTCTGATGGAAAACAAAGATGTCCAGTGTATTACTCTGCATTTCAATAGCACTTCATATTTGCAGAGGGCTTTATCATAATGTTTTATTAGTGATTGCATACAGTAACCCAATGAGAGAGAAGGTGATGTTTGCACTGTGCAAGCAAAACTGAGGCACATTCAGGCCAATTTGCTCCAGCCCACACAGCAAGGATGAAAAATTCTAGACCCAAAGTGACATGTTTCCTGAACCTCACTTGTTTTAGATACTCTGAGGTTGCAGCTCTGACTACACAAGCCCAAAGTGAAGCTGAATAGCAGCTTAAGATGGCACTCAGGTATCCATGCTAAATGTAAATTTTGGATGAGGTGTAATGAATCCATGCAAAGACCATGTGAGTGGTTTTCCATTTTCTTCTTCATTTACATGATCTCATGTTTTTCTGGTTCTTCTGGCTGGTCTTCAGAGATCCTTCTGTGACCCCTCCCTTCTCCATTCTGCACCAACTGTGAACACCCCCAACGGTCTACTTCTTGTGTTTTTATCCCATTCTTCTCTCCAACTGCAAGTAGTAATAAGTCCCAGATTAACAAATTATTCTCTCTATTCCAGAGTATTTCTGTCTTTTATTCATTTATTGATTCAAGACATATTTCTTGTACCTACCACATGCTAGTGGTATAAGACAAAAAAAAAGATTATAACTTGGTGCTTCCTTTTATATAGTTCACAAGCTATCAAGACATGGCCACATAGAGAAATTCCAATGTCCCATGACAGAAGTCGTAATGATCTTGGCATTATTAGAGCAGAGAAGCCTCTTGTTCTGCCTGGGGCTAGGGTGTCATGGAAGGAATCCTAGAATAAATAAAGTTGTTACTAATTCTTAGTCCCAATTTATCATACAATCACTCATATATCTGGTGATTAATAATTTGGCATTTACTGTATGTAAGTCCCAGAGTGAGAACACAAAACATTACCTATGGCAATTATCTGTGACCTCAAGTATTTTACTACGCATGTAGAAAGAATGGACATTTCTGTAGAACCAGAAGTTATCCCCAGCACATCGAGACTTGTCTTTATCTATCTAAGCATTTTTCATCTCTCATCTTCAGTGGTATTTTTTTGTTGTTGTTTATTTTGTATGGTGTTAGTGAAGAACTAGTTTTAGAAAGGTAAATTCTTTAATGAAAAACTTTGTGTCCCCTAGTTGTTTACCATGTACTTGAAGGTACATTGCAGAACCTCTTTGAACTTACTTCTTTGTGTCCCAAATGGGAATTATTAATAATATTGATACTGTAAGAGTTTTGTGAGAATCAAATTACAGAGATATTGTTATTGAAAGTATTTTTCAAACTCTAGTCTGACCACCATGTGAATAGTAGTTAGACTATTTTTATATTTTAAGTACAATAAATGTATTTAAAATTTTTAATTAATTTGGAGATTTATAAATAAAATTGTTATTACATCTGTTTCAAGTAAGATTATAAAATGTTTAATTACCTTGAATTAATTTCTATCATATGTTCCAAATACTTTATATAGTGTTAGTAACTGTCAAAATCATTGAGAATCAAAATTTTAATTTTCTATGAAAGATTCCAGAAATTATAAAGTAATAACTCCCATTTTTACAATAAGATAGTTGGGGCTTAAATTGGTTTAATATCTTTCTTAGGGTCATAGAACTTAGGAAACATAGATGTTGAATTAGAGCCCACATGTGCTGATTTCTCATGCATCACACTTTTTCCAATTGGGTTCATTTCTTACTGTAGACAACTTAGGTTATATAGACCAAGGTAAAAAAGATCTCTTCTGTGTGATATGTGATCCGAAGAGTTTTATTTCTCTGCTGTTCTGCTTTACTTAGCACCATGTTATACGTGACATGGAATAAGAAACATGTTAGCACCAAGAATAAGGAACTCTCCCAGCGTGGACATGGAAACATTTACCCCATTGTAAAGCCCCAGAAGCTTGAATCACTTATTCCTAGGAGCTTGACTCACCACTATCTTCAAGTGGCAACCCCACCCCCAACACACACACACACACACACACACACACACACACACATGCACGCACGCACGCACCAAAGGCTATGTGAAATGATCTTCTGAATAGTCTCCTGAGACTTGAAAGTGGCAGGTGTTTATTCATTAGTTCCCATTCCACATTGGCTGAGGGTTACCACACAGGGAGAGAGTTCATTCACACATCAAGACATGATGCCTGGTAGATGTAGATAGAGGAGCCACACCATAGTGTCAGGGAAGGCCCGGGACAGAGAGTGAGAGGTGTGATGTGCGGCTGTGGTGTGGTTCATCAGCCTACACATAATCAAAGCTGCTGCTGAGGTCCTGGCTGGGCTAGGGTGCACCAGGAAGAGGAGAAAGCAAACACAAGAGGCCAGACCTTACAATGTGTCATGTATTCTTCTATGCAAGCACTAATATAGTTAGTAAACTACACATCATATATTCTTCTGCATGCTTTCTACATGGTAAGCCACTCAATCCTTATAATAACTTATAATGTAGGTATTAATATGATGTGCATTTTGCAGGTGATGAAACTGAGGCAGAGAAGTTAAGCTCAGGTTAACTTGTGGAAGTTCACACAAATACTAAGTGGTGTACCTGGGAGTTAAACTCAGGCAATGTGGCTCCAAAAACCATGTGCAGACTATTCTGCACTGGGAAGTGCTTGGGAAGTGAATAAAAGAGTGTTTTAACTTCTAACCCAGGCTAAAAATAAGAACTATGAAAGACACACCTAACTCTTACTTTAATGAATATGAGACAGTTTAGAAAAATAGTTTAGAGAAGGAATTAATTCATTTTATCAACCTCTTTATAGCTACTTGCACAAGTCACTTAACCTTTCTGCACCTAAGTTCTTTCTTCTGCATAAAACATCATTTTTATTTCATAGGGTTGTTATGAGAAGTATTTTTAAAGTGCATAGAGTACTCTGTAAATCTTTAAGAAATAAGTGGTAGATTAAAATTGTGTATTTTTGCAGAACTTTTATTATTTCACATATCTCTTCTGAGTTTGAAAGGCCTCCTTAAGGAAATGGGAAAGAATGAAGCTCAGGACTGGTAGTATGTGGCTCAGGAGGCAGGCATGTTATTTATTTATATGCTTGCTTTTCAGTTGAAATTTCTTTAAAATGTGTTTTTTGTTTTTGTTTTTGGTTTCTGGTTTTTGGGGGTGTTTTTTTGCCCTTGGCCAACATAAGAAACAGACAATTCAAATCCTGAACAGAACTGTGTTCTCTCTGAAGGAAAATCAATAGGCTATTTTGGGAACCCTGATGGTGGCAGATTTGGGTGAGAATCTCAGTTTCATGATTATTAACTTGCTAAATAATTTGTTTCTGCATTTTTGAAATGATATAATCATGCTTATTTAGTAGAGTTGTTCTGTTGATCCAATTATATGATATAGTTAAAGCAACTGGCTCGTCTTATATGGTAAGCTAAGACTACCTGGTGGGAAGGAAAATATAGGACCAAAGTTCTATCAAAAAAAGAAATTCCTTGCTATATTTATCCCACCCTTATTTGCCTCCTCATAATCTATTAGTATTTTGGAGGAGAGTTATCCTCTTTGTATATATACACAAGTCAGCGCCTAATTCTTAGCCCAGTGAAATGACAAGTGGCTAAAGACAAGGAGCTAGTCTATGACAGAATGATTAGTACATGACTGGTAAATAATTATAGAGTAATTCAAACTTGGTTGGAGAAACCCAATTTTTTAAGAATCATTTTCAAGGCATGAAATAAGTTGCATTTTAGAGACACTGGATGATCAGCACCAAATTTAGCTGGTGGAAAAGAATGAAAAAAAAGAGGTCTTTCTGGGTGAGGACTGCACCTAGCATTTTCCCCAGGAGATTCAGATGGGACACACTTGGCCACACAAGGATTCTTGGGTCTATACCTACAAAATTAGTTAAGTAGCAGTTCTTGCCGTTTAGATGTCTGGGAATGAGAACTGGGTCATATATAAGACTACAAGTGCGTGTCCTTCGTTTGGGTGTTGGTTTGATATTTGCCCAAGGCCAACATTGGACAGGTGCCTGGTTGTGTCCTAGCAGATGATTGGATCCAGAGCACAACATCTGGGTCACAGCACATCATTAATGTGAGGTAGTGGATGAGATATCCTGGAACTCATCAGTGTCTAAATCCCTTTAGTACATGGTGTAGATTGGTTCTGGGATTTTGAAATAAAATAGGCATTATCCAAATTCTTGCATACATTAATGGAAATATGTTATATAGTTCAGGAAAAAGACCTGTTCCCCAATAACTTCTGAAAAAGCCCTGGAGGTGAGTCTCACTCCCACTCGTAATCTTCCCATGACTTATGTACTTCTATGGTAGCCCCTGTGTTCTCCCCAACCCCAACCTCCCATCCATACTGAGGTGCCCTGCCAATGAAGTTACCACGTTAGGGGTGATACAGCACAGTCTTTGTTGCTTGTGACTTCTGAGGAATGCTACTAGCTGCCTCAAGAATACTATTTCCCAACTCTCCCAAGGTTGTGACATCCTGGAGATTCCAAAATGTTTTGCTCTCTTAAGGCTCCCTAGTTCTAAAAAAATGATCTATTGGGTTGGCCAAAAAGTTTGCTTGTTTTTTTCTGTAAGATGGCTCTATTAGCATTTGTCTTTAGCTTCATTCAAAACAATTTTGTTAGATTGTACTGTGACAGCTGTCATATCAGCATGCGTTTAAAAAAACTTATCAAAATTAGCAAATTTTTGTGTAGATATTTTAATTTTGAAAATGGGAAAACATTTTTGGCATATTATGCTTATTTCAAGAGAGGTGAAAATGCAGCTGAAATGCAAAAATTGATTTGTGCAGATATGGAGAAGGTGCTGTGACTGATCAAATGTGTCCAAAGTGGTTTGTAAAGTTTCATGCTGGAGATTTCTCTCTGGATGATGCTCCGTGGTCGGGTGGACCAGTTAAAGTTGATAGTGATTAAATCAAGACATATATATGTATCTGTATCTAGTGGTGTTGGAATGTCTGAGGGTATTTTGGATATTTTGGGGATCCAGCTAACAAAAAGTTAAAATGGACAGCTCTTCAGCTGGTGTTTAGTTAGTAGAATAGATGCATTATATTTTTGTGGTATTTCTGTGCTAAAATTAGTATATTTCTATCCACCCAGTACAAAAATGGCTTCTAGAAATATTTCTACTGCCCTATAGGCTGACAGACCCAATACTGTGATATGAAGTTCAAGGCCAGATGACTTAATGTGAGACTCATGGGTCCTCTGGCATCAAGAACTAGAATTATATGGTTAGAGGGGAGGCAGGAACAATTTTGAAATGTATGAGCCAATTCTGGCAAATTCTACCATTTTACAAATGTGCACAATATCAAGCAGAGTACTCGGTTTTAAAAAAAGGCCTAGAAAACAATGGAAGTTCTCTTCTGTCAAAAGCACACCTGATGATGTAGCATAGATAATTGTAAATATGCCATACTTTTTTGTGTGTGTCTTGTTGTAAATCTCAAAAAGTGGAATTTATAATTATTCTCTGTTTGTAAGGGCATTCCCTTTCCAAATACTACAAAGAACTAGTATGTTTGTAACTAGCATGTTTATAAGTGGAGTTGCATGTTTGAATAATGGTAATAATAAAAAGCTGATTGTGATCAGATATAACAGTAAAGGCTGAGCTATTTTTTAATATTCTCTATAAAAATTATCACAAAAATGTGCTATAAATAAGGAGTGATTGAAAAGTATATAGCTAAGAAATAGAAAAAAAAGTATTAAATAGGTGTTGAATAATGAACCAACATTATTATCAATCATTTTTATGGATTTCCTGGTAATGTTTATAGTGTTTGTCAGCTTTTTACATGTTGTGACTTTACTGTTTGGCTTTATTCTCATAAATATTCACTTTTTAGCTTACTTTGTATAGTTTATTTGTATTCATTTTCTTGAAATGGTATACTTCTGTCACATACAATTCCAGCACCATGCACCTAGGTCTGCTTTTGCCTCTAAGCCGTGCATGTTTTGCTACCCTGCCCCACGGTCAGCCTGCATTACCAGCGCCATCCAGCTACGCAATGAACTCCCTTTAAGAAGTGCAGTCAGCTGCGCTACCACATTTCACTTCACAGTTCTCTGCATAGGGCATGGGACTGGGCCAGGAAACGGGAATCATTCTGACCTCTTCCAGACCCAACGTGACCCCACTGTCTATCTCTAATTTGAATCACTGACCCTCAACCACATCCTTCAGGCTTTCTCTCCCCAGACAGTCACCCCCGAGATACCTGGGGGACCCTGAGTCCTGATATAGACATGTCTGGGTCTCAAGACAGACTCATGCAGGACTCCTGCTACATGAGCCCCCTTTCCGACCATCAAACATGCCTCGATCATCTTCACCTCTGTATTTTCAAATATACGTTTCTTACTCTCTAGATATACTTACCCATATTTTTATACATTTTTTCATCTTCTCATGTTTTAGGTCTCCCCTTATATATCCCTTCTTAAACTTATTCTCAGAAAAGACTTCCATGACCACACGACCAAAACTAGATCTCATACCTAAGTTTCTAACTCAGCATCAGTCACTTAACATTTACCACTTTTTATAACTATTTGATTAATCTATGTATTTACTTATATTTTTTTCTCAATCCTTAACCATAGTATAGACATTTTATAACACCTAGAAGATTCTTCAAAGATACTTGCTTATTAACTTCAAATGACATTATAAATATAACCACAGGAAGTTATTAAGAAGACACATATGATGCAACTTTAAACATATGTAAAATTTCCAATCACACTTGCTGTTGATAAATTGTAGATAAACTGATGAAATGGATCAGGAGCATAGTCAGATGATCTGGAGTGGATATGAATATAAGCACTTATTACCTAGGGCACAAAATTTATGGAGATGCTCACTCATTCTCATTTCCTGTAAGGTTCTTGTAATATTTCATATGCTGGTTCTTCCTTGGCATGAACAAGACAGCCTCCTTAAAACACTGACTATAGCCTCTACTGACTATAGTTTGGGCTGGGAATAAATTTTGGTGACCTAAATATGCATGACTGACACGGGCAGCTTCGCTCCTTGGCCATGTTCTTGATGGCCTGGCTCTTAATTACTTCTAGGACAGCAGTTCTTCATCTTCAGTGTGCACAGGGAATCACACGGGGGGCTTATTTAAAAGTGCAGACTACTGTCTTTACCCCAGGGGTTCTGGTTCTATGAACTGCAGGGTGCACTTTGAAACTCATTCTTGTGGTCCTTCTTGATGTCAGTTGATTGTCCTCCATGTGAACATACAGCAGGAACTTGTGGTGGAGATATTGTAATGTGGTCACCAAACCCTGTTTTATTTGCTTCCTTGAAACACAGAGATAGACCACAATTTCTGCCTGCCTTGAAGTCAGGTAAAGCCATAGGACTGATTTCTGGGCAGGAGTGATTGACTGTACGTTCAACAGCTAATGTTACCTTCCATCAGAATACACAACTCAATTTTCCCTTCTGACCAAGATTTTTTTAAATGTAGAACTTGGCATTAGAGCTACTGTGTTACTTTTCGAGTATGACTTCGTATTCAGCATATTTAAATGCACTGAAATGCAGATTTCATGAGAAAACACATTAAATTAAAATTGAAGGTAAAAACAAGGGGCTCTAAAATCAGACTACTTGGGTTTGTATTCTAAGTCCACCATGTACTAGTTTTGTGTTTGGGGAATAGTAATGTAATCTCTTTGAGCCATACTTTCTCATTCATAAAATAAAGGGGATAATACCTATAAACAGTAATAGTAGAATGGTAGCTATTATTACTGCTATCATAATCATTATTATATTATTAATAAACTAATCATTTACATGTATTAATATTAATAACATAAATTAAGCAATATAATAATTTAAAATATAAATAGTGATATGACATAATATACTACTATATTATAAACCAATAATAATATGTATTATTGGTGTTCATAATATGTACTAATATTGGTATCATATGTTAGTATTTATATATAACACTATTGTTATTAGTACAATATATTAGTAAATACATAATTTATACTAGCAAAATTACAGATGTTTTATGTGTATTATTTTCTTGATCAAGCCCAGAGTTTTTATCCCATCTACTAGATATTGATGTTACAATTCTAAACATGCTGAAAGTTTTCTCAGTTAATCCACAAGGTTATTTGATAATATTTTGCATAACTAATTATTTTATTTTAGAAAATATGTGAGGGTGCTAGCCACTGGCCCATAGTGCACACACATGTTTTATGTTGTTGGTTTCTTTTTCTGGTAACAAGTCATGAAGCTATGTGATGACTCGCCCTCCAGGCTGTTTGTATCTGATTAAAGTAAATAAGAAAATGCCTGAATTTTGCATTAGTCCTCATATTTCAACAGATTTCAACAAGATGTCATGTCAAATACAAAAATGTGTATCAATAATTTTGCCAATAGCATTTCAAGAGACACTGAAGTCTCTCCTATGAAAAATTTGGCTCAGAAAGTTTCTCCTCTTAAGGAATTGAAGACAAAAACAAAAGTGTTTTTTCACACATGTAAGAAATAGGCAATCTATATGTTGACATATGTTACACTAAATACATGTGAGGGCCTGTCCATAAAGTATCCAGCCACGTGCTATGGTAAATAAAGATATTTACTGAAGAAGATACAAGATATAAGAAACATTGTACACAGGGCAATGATGCCTCAGTCCCCTTCAAGTAGGCACCTTGGGCCCTCACACAGTTCTCACAGCATCTCTTCCACTGTTCAAAACACTGCAAAATTCTTCGTTGGAATTGCCATTAGCTACCCCATCGTATTTTCCGGAATCTCATCAATGCTCTGAAATCTCTTCCCTTTCAAAGTTGATTTTAGTTTTGGGAAAAGGCAGAAGTCGCAAGGCCCCAAATCTGGGCTGTAGGGGGGCTGAGTCACCTGGCTGATTTGATGTTTCACAAAAAAACTGCACAAGATGTGATGCATGAGTGGGCACATTATCATGATGAATCAGCTAATCACCAATTGCCCACAGCTGAGGTCTTCTGAATCATCTGAATAGTTTCCTCAGCAGAATGTTCAAGCTTAACATAAAATTTAATGCAGATTCATTGCTCTACTTCCTCAGTCATTTTGAATGTGATGGCCAACAGTACTCAGTGGGCATCTGCCACCCCCACTGACAAGTACAGTGAAGTCATCATTGTTCATGCATGTGCATTCCAGTCCACTCTCCTTGAGAAAACTGTTCTTGTTATATTAACAATGGCTGGACATTTCCCCGACAGACCTTGTTGTATCTTTGTGTATAATAATTATATTTGATAGTTAATAGGTATAAATTTATTTTTAACCCCTTTATTGAGGTATAAGAAACATATATATATTTACAATGTATAATTTGATAAGTTCTGACATATGTATACATCCATGAGCTTATCACTACTATCAAGATCAGTAACATATCTATCACCCTCCCCCAAAATTTCCTTGTGACACCTTATAATTCCTAACTACTTCCCCTCCCTAGAAATTACAGATCTACTTTCTCTCACCATAAATTACTTGGCATTTTCTAGGATTTTATAGAAATGGAATTACACAATATGTACTCATTTTTGTCTGGCTTCTTTCTCAGCATAATTATTTTGAAATTTACCAGTTGTTGTTATAATTGGAAATAGTGTATTCCTTTTTATTATTGGGTCATCTTTTATTGTATGGATATCCCACAATTTATCCATTCACCTATTGATGGACAATTGAATTATATGCAGGTTTTGGTTATTATAAAATAAATTCATGTGTACTCGTGTGAACATTTTTGTATGAACATATAGTTTTATTTCTTTTTGGAAAATACCTAGGAACAAAGTAGCAGAATTATATGGAAGGTGTATGTTTGAGTTTTTAAGAAATTGTCAAATTGTTTTCAAAGTATTTGTACTATTTTACATTCTCACAAATACTGTATGAGTTCAAGTTCTTCCACATTCTCAACATTAGTATGCTCCTTTAAAAAGAAATTAGCCATTCTAGGAGGGGTGTGGTGAGAATACATTGTAGTTAAGTTTGCATTTTCTAAGTATGATGTTGAACATCTTTAGAGGTGCTTATTTCCACTTATATATTTTTGGTGAAGTTTCTCTTCAAATCTTTTACCTATTGTTGAGTTTTGAGAGTTTCTGATGTTCTGGATGTAAGTTCTTTATCAGATATATGATTTTCAAATATTTTCTCTTAGTTTGTAGCTTTTATTTCCCTTCTGGTAACAGTGAGACAGGAGGTTTAGGATCAATCTTTTATGAAAACAAGACACTGGAGTAGAGTGAAGTCTTTTGTTCACAATATAAAATAAAATGTCAATTGTGCTTCTAAAGCATTTGCATGCTATATTTATCCCCATATTGAGCCATATTGCTGCAAGGCTTGGTGACATCTTGCTTAATGGCCTTTGTTGACATGGATTCCACTTGTCTTTGACACTCCTGTAATTTTAACTTTCTCTGTCTTACCTCTCTTTTAGTTCAATTAATTATTGCCACCAGAGTACTAGTTCAGATATGTAAATTGGATTACAAGATTGTTGCTTTTGCCTCTGATAGAAAGAGAGGTACTCATAATTCTGAATCCCCAGATTGTTCACCAGCTGCTAGGTGTGGCCACCACCTCCCAAGTGCGATACACAGAGCACACGAACGTACCTGCAACAGAGACACTGTTCCTGCCCAAAGCATCTCACAGGCCAGTGAGAGAGACAGACAAACCAGTGCAAAGTGGTAATGGGAAACCCCCCATAAAGTAGGGCCTATCCACCACGTAGAGTGACTAAGAGAATAGGCTTTAATGCACAAACGTGTTCAAATACTGGTTATTAATTCTGCAAATTTTGGTTAATCATTCAGTATCTTTATAACTCAGTTCCTTTTTATAAGCAATGGAAGTAATAAACTTTAACTCAGAGAACTGGTATGAAATAATGAGATAATGCATCTAAAACTCAATATATAATAAAGGATCAAATGATAAATTATTTTCATTACCAGGAGCCAATAAGAGTAGGAAAAAGAAATTTGGATTTATAATTATAATTTCTAACAGTTATAGAGAGTTCCCCATGTGTTAGGGTATACATGTATGTTATTTATATTTTACAGATAAAGCAACTAATGAAGAGCAGTTATAAAAAGTCTTGTCCACAGGCACACATCTTGAACAGGTAGATGAACATAGGCCTTCCGACAAATCCATTGATTTATCTTGTCTAGTTATTGTCAGTCTGATTAATTCTCAATCAGAGTTCTCAACATTACCTGTATAGACAATTTAAGCCAGATAATTCTTTGTTATAGAAGGCTGTCCTGTGCATTATACAATGTTTAGCAGCATCCTTGGCCTCTAAAATATCTCTGGCATTGTCCAGTAGTCTCAAAGCAGTAAAATTGCCCCATTGAGAACCCCTTTGGTAGATAGAACTGCCACCCAAGATGTAGAGAGTTTGTCCTTGAAGTATACAATATGTAACACTACCACACCAAACTGTTAATACAGCCCCCAACTTCCATGCTTGGGATTTGTGAAGTTCTAATTTTGCAATCTGACCTGCTCATATAATCCAGAAAGACCTGAACTTTGACTCCCACTTAAAAAATAGAGTTTGTCAGGTGGCTGTCTCCATGGGATATTTGGGGTCTTTTGTCACTGTCATCTAAAGCTGGAACATATCTTTGGGACACCTTTCTGGCGGGGTGCCTCTGTAATGTTTTCAGGCTGCTACACACAAAAGGACAATACATTTAAGTCAGGGAGAGCAAGCCCTCCAGGAAGCTGGAAGGTCTCTAGTTCTCGGTGGGAGCTCTCTGCTGAAGGAGTGAAGACTGCAGCATCTCTCAGCCCCTGGTGTGGCAGAAGTCACACGTTATTAATGTATACTTTCTAGGGTCTAGTGGGAGGTGAAAGATGAGACATTTGTCATGAAAATTGCTAGTGGGTCAATATGACCCTCATTGAATGGACTCTGTTATTTAGACACATCCTATTGGACACTTTTTTTAATGGAGCCCCAAAGCCTGGTATTAAATCACTTTATCATAATTGTGGTCCTCCATGAAAAAGAAAAAAGAAAAAGAAAATAACTTTGAAACACAAAATAAAGGAAGCGCACATCATGGATTGCACAAGTTGGCTTCTTGGAGTTGGTGCTCAGAGTAAAAGGGAAGGTAAGGATTTGTTTCTTGCTAATTATTTGCTGAAGAAAACATTTTATTGCTAAAAAGGACTTGGATGGTGGTCACGATAGAACCTCTGTGTGAGCTGGGGAGTGGCTCTCCCTCTCTGAATCTCATTCTCCTACCTTGTAATTTGAAGGAGTCTGACTGGGTAAATGTCTAATGTCCCTCTCAACACAAGTGTTTGGCAATGTGATGATTAGAATCTGGGCTTCCTGACCCCTGGCCTTTTGGTGCCTTCTCTTCAAAGAGTTTCCGAGAAATCGTTCTCAGAAATGAAACTCGGTTCACACTTCTAAGGATCTCACAGATTGATTTCTGTATACCAATAATTTAAAGGACAGAGACAGGAGAGAAGGCAAGGAAACAAGTTAGCATCCTGCTACTGAAGTTCATGTAGGAGACAACCACAGCTCAGAGTAAAGTTTTGCTTCAGGTACAGAAGAGAAATTCAAATATGGAAGAGACATATGAGATGTAAAATCCAGTGGACTTGGCATTGACTGACTGTGGGCATGGGATAAGTGAGAGACAGATATCAACAATGATTCTTAGGTTTCTGGTTTATGCAACTCAACCTATAATGGGCCCTTTGTCAATACTGGGACATGCAATAAGGAACAGGCTCAAGAGTATTAAAGAATCATAAATTAAGCTTGGGACATATTAGGTTTAGAATGCCTTTCAGATATTGAAGAGGAGATATTCATAATGATTCTGAAGATGACCCCAAACTGAAGTGAAGATTTCTCTACTATGTTCTCTTTGTGCTCTCTCTTCCAAAGTTTTCCAGATTCACAATTTTAGCTGCCTGTTACCTGGGACTGTAGATCTCTGGGGCATATATCTAGGTGAGCAAAGTCTGCAATGAGAGGCGGGAAGAATGATTCAGTTTGCTCCAGAAAGGATGGCTCTGGCTGAAAAAGTTTTGGTTTTGTATGTTTGTTTGTCTTTGCCATTCAGAACTCAGAATCAAATACGTGGCTCCACGGGGGTGGAAACGAAGTCAAATAAAAATGTCATGCTGAAGGGAACACGTGCAGAAGAGGAGCTCTAGAAAAAGTTATTTTTCCTTCCCTACATAGGACATGATTTTATCCTAATGTGAGGAGAAAAATAAAGCTTAAAGCATTATTTGAGAGTGCCACTTTTGAGTCAAGTTACAGAACCTAAATATGAGTAATGTCTAATTACTAGATAAGCTCACTCCCCACTTGTTTACATTCTATCTCTATTTTCCATATTTACCTTCATGCTCTCCTTGAGAAAAAGACTAAGAGAAGCGTATTTGTGTGCTATTCTTACCCCTCGACCACCACCTCTGGAAAATATAAACTGTTACTTTTAACAGAGAAGTATCTGATGAATTGTGCCCAGGCAGAGAAAGTATTATATTAAAGATGTGAAGTGCTTTAAAATGCAAATTCTTGGGCCCTAATTCTTGGAGATTATAATTCATTAACTCTTCAATAGAACCAAGATATCTGCATTTTTAAAAGCTTCCTAGAACAGGATAATGCATACCACATTCTGAAAACTATAGATTTTTAGGAGAAATCCATTGCACTTCATTTGACAAGAATATAGCTGAAGACCTTTGGTAGTATTTGCTTTTTAAACCATCCAACTTTTGCTCGCCTTCCTCTTACTTTATCCTATTTGCAGAATTCTTATTCCCAGAAGTTGTTCATCTGTCAAGGCAGCTCCAAAAGAGTCAGAAGATCTTTTTTATTCTGTAGCCTTCATAGCTACTAGGTCCTTCTATTACAAGAGTAAAAAATCTTTATCTGTTATCTGCCAGTGAAACTTACAAGGAAAGGAAACAGAAATAAAACATCTTATTTCAATCACTCGTAATTTTTTCTCCTTTCTATTTTATAAGCATACCCATTATTTGACCTGAAGTAATACTTCATAAGAACAGTGAAGAAATGCTGATGCAAATGAGAAACTCTTCTATTAAAATGTTATCACGATACTTTTGATTGGGTTGCTTGGCGTGTTTTCCTCCCTCCTTTGGGTGTGTTTTCTAGACTCAGAGGCTACAAAGCTGGGTTCCAGATGTGATTTTGGTTCTGCTAGGTTTGGCACAGTATTTGGCAGTGAAACTGAATTCTAAATGGACTTAAGTACTCAGAGGCAGCATGACTTGAGACACCCATTTTGCTCGTGCAATGTGGTAGACACAGCACAGCTCTGAAGATCATAATTCTAGAGGTTGTTTATTGGCTGTTGTCATAGAATATTATTATTGTGAAGGTGAGAGTTCTTTCGCATTCTCCAGCTCCCGACTGCGCTAGAGATAGTCATCTACTTGGCTGGTCATTTCTGTAGTGTTTCTTAGAAGTCGGTGCTGGAGGCACAGTTTATTCAGTTCTTCCAAGAATTTAGTGAACACTTATTCTCTGTACTTAAAGGCAGGAGAGCATAGTAGGTAGGCATGCACCCTCTGGGGCCAGAGTAGTCAAGTGGAAATCCTGGCTCAGCTGCTCAGAAGCTGTATTACTCTGGGCCACTCTCACCCTGGGTGTTTCATATGTAAAATGAAGAAATTACTGCTAGGACTGTCGTAAGGACTAAATCAGTACATGTACATAACACACTCAGAGCAAAGCCTAGTACACGGGGAATACTCAATACATTTTAGTTGCTATTATTATTCAATATTTTTCTGCTTAAAATAATGAAAGTGGTTCCTGTTTTCTACAACTGAATCCAACTGTGCAACTCTGGATGAGTCATTATTTTCAGTTACAAGGTTCATAGTCTCAAAGATGAACATGAATCTGGTGGCCAACTAACTAGATTGGAACGCCTGTAAAATTTATTTCTCTAACCAATATCGTATTCAGAAAATAATTAAGGAAATAAGAGGTAAAAATAAAAGTAAGTGCAGTAGTCTGTAGGATAAGAAGAAAAGAAAATGTTTTGTTTTTAACATAATATATTTATTCTTTCAAGTATATATATCAAGTTTCAAGAAACCCACACAAAAGTTATGACTTACATTTCTGCACCTACAAATAGAAACCCTGCTCTGAAATGCCACCATTTCTGTCCTTTGTGATATATTCATTCATTTCTTCTTGGCACACGTTGTCAATTGGAGGAAATGTTTGGAAGCCAAAGAGGGGAGCTTTGTCTGAATTTACATAGAAAGATATTCTGAGATTTTAAGAACTAATTTAAGAACAATAGGCAGGCAACTGTAGTGACTTAATTTTTGTGCCTTGTGCTCAACCAATTAAGATCTGATAAAAAGGGAAAGAAACTAACAGCCACGGTTACTATTGTCTATAGGTTTACTTTGCCCGCCCTGTCCTCTTGACACTGCCTTAAGATCCCTGTGAAGTAACATGATTATTGTCCTATTTTATAGATGAGAAAACTGAAGCACAGAGTAGTTAAGTAATTTTCATAGTCACTCAGTTAAAAGTGACAGTCATGGCTGAACACAAAGCATGCATAATACCAAGCCCATGCATTTAATCTGCATCAGGCTGCCTTGTAGGTATCAGAGTAAACCTGCCAGTTTTTAATCTTTAAATCTAAGACACTTTTCAATGTATAAGGGTCCATGCTCAACCCATGTAGGACAAAAAGAGTAGACAGCTTCTAGAGTCTTCTGATGGCCCAGGGCTAAGCAGCCACAAATCTCTCTTTAAATACAGCAGAGGCCAATTTCCTCATTTAATTGTGTGTGAGATGCAGCATTTATAAACCATGACATAGTCAGTCGTCCATACCCAGGTAAAGTGCTCAAGGTGAAGAGTGAAATTACATCTGTTTTCTCACAAGCCCTGTGTCTCCTTAAATGCTTTTCAGACTAATTGCTGTAAGTAGAGGGGAAAGTGCTTGAGTTTTACAAGGTCTTTACTCTTCCCTGGCCTTCATATTTCTAACACATGGAAACATCCTGACCACATTGTTAAGTACTGATACATATTACCAGGGAAGAGCCCGTGTTTTTTTCATAATTCCGCAAGTGTTCATTGTTGCTAACCATGTTTTAGAAACTATTCATGTATTTTCCCATGCAACTGTATGCTGATTATTATTATGAAATGAAAGGCAATTGCTATTAGAATGTTTGGCTGCATGTATATAATCTTAATCACTTCTCTTTTCTATCTAGTGGTGAGTTCACTAGATGCTGTGAAAAATATATGTTACAATTTTTGTTTTGCTTTCAATAGTAAGTAGAGGGTCCTTTTGAGAACATACACATATATTCATACACTCGCGGAGCCATCATATATTAAGAATGAGATACACAGCTGAAAACATCATTAGAGCCAAAATTCAAAATAATACAGAACAAACCCTGAATACGAATGGCCATTTTCTCAAAATCTTTGGTCTACCAATTTAAAATTATATAAATAGTCACACTTTTCCAAATAAAATGAAACTCTATTAATATCTATGTTGGTTTATTCAAAATTTTTAAATCAAATTTATATAAAATACACAGACAAAAAAACAAAAGAGCGGCATTTAATTCTTTAATTTTTGTGCCTATAAATTAAAGCCTCGGTATAAAAACCAGCCTATTTATCAACAAATAGACCTGTCTGTAACTGGACCAAGTGATACTGGTCCAATTTGAAAGTACATAAAGGACCTTTTGAAAACAAATACACACACAATTTGACAGAACTCTGTTAGTGATTCAGACAGAAGAACACATTTTAGGCTTTAATCTAGTGGCTGAGACTGAGTTGAAACCAGTTTGAGCAGGGTTTGTTTATCCTCAGTATCTAAAGTCAAAGCCACTAATTCTCCTAGTTTTGAATAGCTTCAAACTTTGATAAGTTTATTTGCAGATAACTAGCACTCACATGTGAGTGGCTGAACATACATCAACTGGACCAAGGCATGTTTTGAAAAATAGCCTCCTCTGCAACAATATCTGTATTTGTATTGGGGAGTCTATGGGGTTCCCTTCTTCCTTGAGGGTTCAAGGTAAATGTATACATTGGTGAATGTGACTCTGTAACAGTTGTCCATCAACCAGGTGATTAATGAGGGGGTAGCTGAACAATAGATCAAAAACAAGTTATAGTGATGTGTGTTCTGGGGAAGGTTGGGGCCCAGTGAACAGCACCCTGGTTTCGGACTGTGTCCAGAGAGAAGAACTAGAAAAGGAAACAAGATGGTATGCCTTACATGTGCATATTTATGTATTTATTCTACCATATTTATTGAATAACTGTTGTCTTGCAATCTTCCAAGCTTTGCTCTAAGTGTTGGGGATATTGGAACGAATTGGCTCCTTCCTCTCCCTTGTATGTAATTGAGATCAAGGTTTTGAGGTGTTTTGATTGAAACAGGTACTAGGCACAGCAAAGGCAGAAAAAGAATAAGTGGTTGGTACCAGCTGAGGTTAGAAAATGTGGGTCTGGGAGAGACACAGAGTTCAAGAAAGCTTCCTAGGATGGGAAAGTACATAACAAAGGAAAACAGGAGGCAGAATTCAATTCATTTGCAGGTAGTGCTTTATCAGTTCCTGTCTTAGTTGATTCACACACTCTTGTTATACCAAGAGTTATATAACCCAGGGATTATCTCCATTTACCAGTGAGGTTATTTGTGGGGAAGGTCAAGTAGAAAGCAGGTACCTGAACCAGGGCTTAAATTTCAGTGCTTTTTGTTTACTTTTGTGTTTAATCCTAGTCGCAGTCTTTTTCCATTCGGTAAAAGTGGCCTTAGCGAGGTGAGGGCGGGGCACATGCACCGTATTCTTCGTCGTTACTGTCCACAACGCCCATTGCAGAGTCTGTCTGAACGACTCGGTGACACCCTAACAAGAACAGAGTAGCCCACTAAAGCACAGCACACAACTCTGGTGTCATAAAAACAAAGAGGCCCTTGGAATCAGGACACCAAATTCAAATTACTGCGTTAAGTCGCAGGACAAGCTGGAGTAAAATACTTGACCTGTTGGTAAGTTTCCTATTCTGTACTATCAAATAGTCATGCCCATATGATAGAATTGCCGCACAGGCAATTTAGTTGCGTCTGAAAATTCCCCACAAAGCTTCTGTTCCAGACTCTTCTTTTATCGCTGGAATCCATAGCAGCCCCCACACCAACCTCCAAACCCATCAAAGATAATGGAAAGTTATGGAAAAGTTATAAGTAGTGGAGTGACAAGGTCAAGATGCTTTTTAAATTCACCTTCCATCTGCATATCGCATGCCTTTTATAGCTTCATTCAGTTCTTTTCTTATTCAGAAAAGATTACCCACCCACTTTTGACATACAAACTCCTTAGTGAAAGGAGGAGGTCCAGATCTCACTGCAGAGGATGTGTGAGCAGCTGAGGTCATTTTGGTCATTCATCTACCACAAGGGGCAGAAATGAAGACTCTCCCTAAGGTCAGGAGAGATTTGGGGTGAGTTATTTTCCTTAATAGATTTTTCTGATCATTCTGTCCACTCTGGAGAAATAGTTCCGAACACAGGAATTTCTCTAAGACTCAGATTTGGCAGGATCATTAGAAATCAAATGAACAGGGATTCCACTGGCCAGGGGAACTAAGAGGCAGTGGCCAGACCCTATCCAGTCAGCCGTCAGGGGACAGTGCGCTCAGTCAGAGAAGGGGAGGGGAGGCTTTATACAAGTCAGGAGCAGCAGGGAGGGGGAGCTGAGTGACTTAAGTGGCTGAACAACCCAAGCCCTCTCCATTGCTATGACTAACGATTTGATAAATGAAAAAATGTACTTTAGCTGGCAAGTCACTACATCATCATTGTGTGTTTTCTTTTAAACCACGAGAGCCAGAGAAGAGGTCCCTCATGCGGTTTCGAATGATTTATGTTCTCACACATGGACTTGCAAGCAGGGACTGCGTCATAGCTAGCTGCCCGGTCAAGTGGCCCAGAAGACTTTCCCAGCACATCATGTGCCTGCCTCCAGCCTCTCCCATGTATATGTCTGCTATGGTGATTTCAGCTCATTTCCATTATGGAAAGAAAGAATCAAGTGTGACAGTTTATAATGGCTGTCTTTGCAAGATTCTATAGCATGCTGTATCGAATTTGAAAGCAAGAACATTATTTCAGTGAAGTGATTTGGTGAAAGATTAAAATGTATAAAAGACATCTTTTATGATGTTAGAATACTGTGGCAGAGGCTTTACAGATGTTAAGATTAACACATTACAGACACCTGCAGGTGTATTACACATTTTTTTCTCTATTCATCTTTCTGGAAAAGTAGGTTTCAAATACCTCATTCATCCTTTAACCACATCATGGGCAGTTACATGGACAGAGCAGAGTTAGAATTATGTTGCTAGTATCTTGGCACCAGATTCACAGCTACTGCTTCTTACTGGGACTTTAAATGTACTTGTATTGCTTGAATGTCAGATGCAATTTCATCATTTGAATGAATGGTGTAGAGATAAAGGTCTCTCCCAATTTTAAGTCCAAAGTTCTTTCCACTATACTCCTATAATGAATTCATGGCTTATTTAATTTCAATTACAAATTTTACACGTGGTACTCAAACATAGATATGACCTTTTAACTAGACATTTCCGTGTAGGACATGACATATTTAGACTCGTTGGCTTTGTTTTGTTTTGTTTTCCTTTATCATGCAGACCTAAGGTTTTGATGAATGACCAAAATTCAGAATACCTCTGCAGTCCAAAACAGAATTTTCTTGTGGGAGGCTCACACAAGAGAATTTCTTGTAAGGTACTCCTGTATAACTAATACAAGAGATTTGAAGACAAATTTGCATATTCACCCATTTTTTAATTCTTCCAAAACAATTCTTAATGGGATACTTTGCTAGTTTCCAGTGATCAGGAAGTTTAGATTATAGTGGTCACTTGCTGAATTTTGTTTAAAGAGCATTTTTAAAAGGAACACATCAGATGGTAAGAAATTAAAAGTAAAGAGAAAATCCAGTTTGGGCAAGAACTTGGGGGGAATGGCCGATCTCGGACTGCCATTAGAAGTATTAATTAGTACAATGTCTCTGGAGGGCAACTTGGCAACAGGTATGAGAAGCTCTAAAAATATGCATTTCCTTTCACATATGAATTCTGCTTCCAAGAATTTAAATCAAATAATGAATTGGGCAAGTATTTAAGCAAAGATGTGTATAGAAGGGTGTTAAACTCAGCATTCTTAATTTCAGTTAAAACCAGAAATAATCCAAATGCTCATTAATTAGAGATTGGTCAAACGAATAAGGTACATTCAAAAAAAGGCAACTATGGAACCATTAAAGTAATGATATAAATCTGAAGGAAATGTTATTAAAAATGGTCTCAAATATTGTTAAGTGAAAAAGCAGGTTACAGGACAGTGCGTTTATGAATCCGCTCTGGTAACTATAGAAGTAACTTTATGTGCATGTATGCCTGTGCATTTGTTTCTCTATATTCATGTTTATCTTCATGTGTAAATCACAAAGTCAGGGACAAAGTGAACAAACTAAAAGCAGTAGTTATACAGAGATAGTAGGGTGATGACAATGATAAAGACAAAGATTGCTTTTTATTTTCAATTTATGTTTCTTAATTCAGATGACTTGTATAAAAATAAATATATGGAAGTAGAGTAAGTTAATTCAGTTGAGTATGTAAAGCAGAAAGTCGACTGCTGCCCAGATGTAATTCACTGCCAGACCAGCCTGGCTGCTAGAGAACTCTTGAGACCATTTGGATGACTTATTCTAAGGAAGTGAGGTAGCTAATACAGTAGCAGATACTTTATCTGAAATTGTTTCTATAGAGACTCTCGCAATAACATAGAATTCTTATTTAGTCCAAGTTTCTTTTTCTCCAGAATGCTTTAGCCACATTTTTTGTTGTTGTTGGTTTCTGTCCTGGTGATTGTTTTGTGCTTGTCGATTAGGGAAGAGAGAGGAACACCACACCCCTCGACATCAGTCGGGGCATGGCGTTGCAGAGCAAACACACACACACACACATACACACACACACACACACACACACACACACGGCATTTTAGTTTCACAGGGACCAAACTTTTCTAGCTGTGTTTTTCTTATGAACCTCAGACTGAGAAGGAGGAAGCATATTCAGGTTTCTAAAATGCAGCAAGTATTTGGATCGAGTCCTCAGACAACTTACTCACTTTTTTTCTTCCTGGTTTCTGGCTGGGAGGAGTCATGTTGGAATACTATAAATCTACATCCCAGTTTTTAAAAATGAGGAAATACCTCAGTAAAGAACAAAGGTTCCTGAATTGGATGCCCTTCGAAATATGTGTAGCCATAAATTGTCTTTAGAAGAAACAGCCTGGGGGCTGAAAGCACTCGTATGTGGGTATTGACCTTTGCGTGTTACTGAAAATGGTTTGGAAAAATAGAAGTGGTTTAAAGTCAAAGTACTCAAAGTACTTTTGCTCATGAGTTATCTGATTTCTTATCATAGCCACAAGTTGACAATTAGGGGAGGAAGTAGCTAGTTAGACCCATTCATATGTGTGGTCCCAGTGAATGTCCTTAAGAACTTTGAGAAGGAATTCCTAACATGCTCACTTTGCAGATGAGGAAACTAAAGCTCAGAGACTAAATAACGTGTTTGTGGTTATACTACCTATATACGGCACAGCCAGAATTTGACCTCAATTCATAATACTCTTTGTCCAATTTGAGTGAAAGGGAACAGAACTGGGGGAACAGGGGAACAGTGGGAAAGGATAGTATATACAATTTTTGCTGAAATTAGAACCAATAGTAACTCTCTTCTTTAACCAGGGTCTGAGCCAATTAAATATGAAGATTGATGGGACAGCAAAAGATTGCCTTTGTTACTGACAAGGCTCATATGGTGGAAAGTAGCTAACATCTTTGAGAAAATGGATTTACTAATACTGAGCCTAGAATTAAGGTAGACATCCCCATCCAGGTACAGAACACTCTAGAAAATCAGTGTTCCCTCTGGGAGAAGGCAGGGAACAAATAATAACCTACATTCTCTGCAGAAGCAAGATACCTCCAAGCAAGAGAAAAGGGTATAGACAGCTGACTGCACCTACTAACAAATAAAGACCTCTCCCCTTCTCTAAAGAGAAGTAGATAAGAGGGCCAGAGAGAGACCAGGAATGTTAAACTAATAGAGCTTCCTCCATATTGAAGAAAATATCAGGAATGTAGAAGAATCAGTCCCACACAACAATTTTAGTTTGTCCAGTCTAATAACTTCAAGCATCAAACAGTGTGTTTTCTTTCTCAACTATCATAAATTCTATTAATTCCTGGGAAAAAGTAAAGAAGATATGACAAGCCAGGACAGCCAGGTCTTCTCCAAATTTTTTTCTCCCCTTCATTTTGTCGCTTTCTGACCACTCTCTGCCCCATGAAGCATACCTAGCTCCATGTTAGAGGGAGAAAACTTCATTAGCAAAAAAGAGGAGAGCTTTGGAAGATGATATTTCTGGTGTGGAAAGGCTGTTGAGGAGCACCTTACTCGTATTCTTCAAGTTGGGAGAATCCAGAGTATAGAAGAGGCTGAGATTTTTCTCCACTGATGGAGGGTAATGAGAATGAGCCCAGAAAATGTGTCCTCAGACTCCAGAATACAAGAGAGGGCAGAGAAGAAAAAGAAGTATAGTATATCTCGAAACACCTTAAATGCCTACAACCCACAAGTAGAACAGAGGTGATTCAGAAAAGCCAGCTTGCCAAAGAGATAAGTGTAGATTGACAGAAAGGCTTGGGTTATGGACCCTTGAAGCCACATAATCAGGAGAGACGAGGTCTCCTAAATGAATGTGGAGATTATTACTGCTGGCTCCATAGCTGAAAAGTCTGAGGAGGATCATCAATGTTAATAATGCTACGTGGAAACTGAAATAGCCTCTACACAGCTAGGCAGAGTGACCACTGGGTGTCATCCTCTGTAACACAGAGCAGACAAGAGAGGGAATTGAGTCCCACTGACAGGATACCAGCGTGTGGCCAGCATGAAGCAATTGCCCCTGGCTGGCATCACCTCTTCTGCTCCATCCTCGAGAGGTTAGAATTGAATCCGGGAGAAGAAAAGGAATGTCTAAGAGAGAGCTTCGAACTGGAATAAACCCAAGATAGCAATCCTGAATTTATACAAAAGGTTTTGGATTGAACTAAGAAATGACCAAAAAGGGACTGCCTTCGTTAATCTGTTAAGGATCAGAAATGAGTCCCCATGAGCTAAGAAAATATTCTTTTTGCAGATATGGGTTTTGTGAACTGTTTTAACTGTGGCTCAGTGTAACCACAATCATAACTTCATTGTGTGTGTGTGTTGTTCTTCTAACCACTTCAACTTCAACATGGTCTGGGGACCAGTTGAAATGAAAAATTATACTCTATCAAATGCACTGTGATTAACAGAGTAACAGAGTTTTACACACCTTGTTCTTCTATGGTGTTCCAATTAGGGCTATTCCTAAGTGCTTCCACAAGAAAATAATCTTTTTCAGTGGCTCTTTAGATTTCAACCAAGACCTGCAAATGAGATAAAACTAAAATCACAGCTCTTGACCACAGTGGCTGAGAACTGGTTGTTTGGAGGATGTAATCTCTATGACAACATTGTGCTTGTGGAAAGTTCTTTTTCAATGATGTCGATGATCCAAATTTCCTTGATGGATGATGTAGTGGGTTTTAATACTCATTTTCTATTTCTTTATTTTGTGCAGATGACGATGTAAAAGGCCTAACCAAAAATAACAAGCAGCCCAACATACACCACTCCTCTGCTGATTAGTAAAGTACAGTTGTGGTCTTCACAACGTCATTAAAAGATGTTTATGGGTAACCATCAGCATATAGAGTTATCTAGATATCCCACAACACATGATTCAAAAATCTTAAAATTGGAGAGCTAGAAGGGACTTACAGATTTTTCTAGTCCCCAACCCTAACCCCAAATTTACAGATGATAAATCCAAGGTTCGGCAAAGTATAGATTATTGGTTAACATGACTGAATTCACTCATGGCAGAAACTAGGTCTTGGGACGACCACTCTTGGGCTTCTTGTACTTTCAAGTAATACATTCCTGTCTTGATCCATTCCACAGAAAACACAAGCTATAAAGACGTGTTATCAATCTGAAAGCAGGCAGGACACTAGAGAGCTTCTGAGATTAGAAAATCATTTTCAAAACTTGATGCTTCCAATCTTTAGTAGTGTGCATGAATAAGTAACTTAACCTCTATAGCCTAAATTTCTCATTTGTATAATGGAAAATTTAATAGTGTCTACTTCATAGAGCCCTGTGAGTGTTAAATGATTTAGTCCATATAAAACATTTGGGACACAGGTATATATAATAGATTCAATAATGTTATCTTTTTATATATGGGAACATACCCCCAGGAGAAATCATACAATGATATGAGCACTGTGGAGAGTTGAGGGAACAACACTTTTGTATTTGTGTTCTCAATCCGATTGAATGCAGATACCATATTTATTGAAATGGGGTAGGGATGGAACCTACGTGAGAAAGACTAAGGAATCCTAAGTAATTCAGCCCCCTGACTTTGAATATTGCCCCTTATTCTTGTGACTATTTTTCCTCCTTTTCCTATTATTTATAAAATATTTAGCAAAGTTTTAAAGGAGAAGAGTAAATTAAGAGCAGCTGATGGAACCCTTCCAGCTCCTTTACTAGACACTGAAAATGTAGAAAGAGTACCCTAGATTAAAATACCGAACATCACATGGATCTCTTAGAATTCCAGATGCGAACCCTTTTTCCCTGATTAGCCCTATTCCCCTACCCTGAGTCTCTCAGCTGGGGAATTCCTATTTGCAAATCTCAGCACGCCTTCATTGGGATGAATCCTGGGAACCCAGACACATCATGAAGCATCTGGGAAACATGGGAAACCCTTCAGTTTGCCTCCCTAGGGTTACCTGGGGATGAGAAACATCTGTTATCATCTTTTCAATGACAGGGTATTCGATAAGTTTATTTTTCTGTTTTACTTGGGATAGTCTCAGCTCGGCAAAACATTTTCCATAAAGAATTCATTGTAAATAAGGTATGATAAACTGATGAACAAATGCATTATAAATCATAAAAATATTGTAAAACCACCTGGCTATAACCATCTCTCATTATTGAAAAAAATCATGCTTAAGATATTCAAAGATTGTGCTTCTGTCTCTCCATAGAATAGCACCCAAGAAGCAAGCTATCTGTGTTAGTAGTTTGAACACAACTGGGAGAACATTTTTTTAGAGGCAGTGAAACAGGTGCAAGGGTGTTGGAGTCATCGGAGCATTGATGTAACTGTCTTAAGTCCCATAAAAGAGTAACATTTGGCAGGTCCCTGTACAAATGAAGTTCATTTTGCCAGCAAAGTAAAATCACACCACTGGTAAGTTAAAAAAATCATATCCTATCAGAATTTCCCTACATTACATCCAAAACTTCTATGAAACCTTAGTAATAAGCTGAGTCATCACATATAAATTATATTTTTAAGAAGTAACTTTCTCACTCTTACTCTGTAGAAAAACAAAAAACAGGTATTGAAAATATGTTTGCTAATTTCTTGTTCATAAAGACATATGCCATTTTGAATTTAATGGCTTTGGTTGCATTATATAAATGAATATAGATAAGCTTGCCTGATTGCAGTCATTCATATGAGTTTGAAATTGAAGTGACCCACCTCACCAATGTAAGCAGCTAACTGACTTACAATAAATTTATGACTGCAGAGCAGATGTATGGCTTTATTCTGAGTTTAAATTGCATGGAATTCATACATCGTAAGATTTAGAATTTGTTTCCTTATGGGTGTAGGAAAAGAATAGGCTGGGAAACAAGTCTTTGGATGAAGTACTGGGAAAATCCTTTTTTTTTTTTTAACTATTAGAGATCTGTTTACAGTCTACTGTCCTTTTGGGTTGTACATTAACTAAATAAAATGACAACTGTCTTCTGTTTATAACTGAGAGATTCCAGTGGTGTGGCCCTTCAACTCTGGGAACAAACCTTAACTCACAGAGACCCCCTACTCCCACCCGGCCCTGGAAACCCTCACTCCATTTTTTCTTATCCATTAGACTTTTTAATGACTTCGCTTCCAATTCAGAAATGAATGCTCCAGAATTACTGCTTAGGTGTGTGAATTGCTACGTGTGAAAATTCTAATGCAAGAAATCCTTTGCTTAGCTGTTGACTGAAAATCAAAGTGCGTTAGATCAATTTGTTAAGCATAGATTGGGCTATACTTGTGCCCAGAGGGAAACAATTGGTAATAATATGTGTCACGTCACCTTCAAGGTAAAGAATCCAAAACATAGAAAAGATAAGGAAGAGGTACTATCCTGGGAACAATAATCTAAGCTTCTATTGGTTCACATGAAACAACGCACCCAATTGGGTGCATAAAACTTCCAGCAAGCCACCTCCTGAGAGAAACCTCATAGGCTGTTTCCATAGCAACTGTTTCCATAGCAACTGATGCCATTCCCCTGCTCTCTGCCTGATGAGCTGATCATCAAGCTGCTTGATTATGAGTCCCTCGTGATGAGGAAGAGGGGCTGTGAGGCGACGGAGGGAAGGCAATGGCTCCATCTTTGTTCAGGAGGATGCAAGGGCTCTGGGAGAGGTTGTCACTTCTTCCTCTGACACCTTAGTTTCTTCACTTTCATACTCCAGATAAACACAGTTGGGAAGAAGTCTGAACATAAACACCTTATGTTCCAAACATGTCTACCTTTGCTGTCTGTTAGCCAGAGTCAAAACTGTGTGCTATGAGCAAAGTTTGTTTTGTAGGCAATGCTATGCAAAAAACCATTTGGGTTTTGATCTTCAAACCAACAAGACTAATTTAGGTAATTAATTAATAAAACCCTAGTGTTAAAATGTGTATTCTTTTATGAAATGTAATCAATTCTTACTAAATTTATTTTGACCTTCAAGTTTTCTGTCACTCTATTTGTTCATATAAATGACTGGACCAGAGAAATTATACTAGTAAGAGGAGCAGTCTTCTCCCAGACTGATATTTTATCTATTAAGGAATTTATAGGGTTCTTATTCCAGTGACTTCTGGAAAAAAAACTATATTAAAGACCAGCAGAAGTTAATTTTTATCCCCCCCCCGTCCCCCCGTTTCTGCACAACTGGTGAATTAGTTGTCTTTTAGTATAGTAAGCAGTAAAAATGTTCTGGAAAAATTATCAAGACCAGTCAAATATAATTCAGCTCAAGCCACTTAAAATCTTACTAATTTTAAATATATTTTTTGGAATAACCTACTTTTGAAAAGAGAAGGAGCATAATGGATACCAAGTTAGCCTCGGGCTGTATTATTACACTGATTATAGATTTAAGCATCTGTAGGAAGGACACTATTGATGGTGGCTGGAGTATTGCCCGGTGCAATGCTTCAACAGGGTTTACAATCCTAGAGTTGATTCTCAATTTTGAGGACTTGAGGTTCACCCTAAGGTCTGGTGATTCTGTTCATTGAAGCTATCTGGTCACTTAGCAAAGGAAGAACAAGCTCATTTTATCACTAGAAGTGTTCTCACTTTACCTTAAATAATAACCACCAATCTTCTTAAACAGGAATTGGAAAACAGATAGCCTGCTTGTTATTGGGAAACACTGAATATGAATTCATGAATATCATCCTCCATTTGGCTTTGTAGTCAAAATCTGGTTAAAGTATTGAACATAAGTTGGGGAAAAAATGTGCCTTGGTTTATTTTTGCTAGATTTTCTAGAATATTCTCACACAACTTTGATTTAAGCTGGACATTGACACCAAGGGTGGAAATGGAAATGTCTCCTTTACTCGTCTTCCAGGGATGTTTACATGACTACATTTGTCCATCTTTAATTCCTTAGGGATAGAATCATATTACTGGGTTTCATGAAGGGTGTTTCAATTATTTATATGGTTTGTTTATTGTCACATTGCCCTTTGTGAACGGGACAATTTGTCTTGCCAAATAGGAAACCCACACAAAAGTCACACGCACAAGTTTAAGGGAAGGAGTTTAAGACCATTTACTTCCACCACTTCTTATTCTAGAAAAATATAGAAGAAATCCAGTCTTCTTGACTATGATTATTAAGAAATCCTGCTTGAATATCTGAGTACAGATGAAATTATGCACATAAATCAAATACCCTTTGTTTACAAGGCTTTATTTATTGATTGACTTTCTAAATCAAGGGTGAGAATAGTAAGTCAGATGCATGGTGGAGCTAGAGAAGACAACATGTTTGATCATTTGAGATACCACAAAGCCTCTGAATAAACAATATACACTCACACTACTACAGAAAGACATTAAAGGCAGAGAACTGTTTGATAATTCCAACTCTGAGTCTTTCTTATTTATTTTACGTGGTTTTTCTATAGGTCTGAGACTGAGATATACACAAAAGTCAGAAAAAAGTCAGAATTCCATGAACAAAATTCTGCATTCCCAGAAGCCTTGATTATACACAGGCAACAAGCATTCCCACTGCTGGGAATCTGCTCTTATTATCTGGACAAAGCCAAATGACACCGTCCAGACAAGACCAAAACACACACATGTCCTTCTCACCTGTACTAACCATACAAATGATAAAACTCACCTATGTCTGGATTTAAGGAAACATAAAAGGTCCCCGATTCCAAATGTTTTAGACCCATTTCAACTCCCAGAAGATCTTAGCCGCAATGACTCAAGAAGCATATCTTTGGCCACTTCCTAATTTGTTTTTACAGTGAAATAAAACTCGACTCTAAACATCATACCAGGCGCATTCTTCTTAAGTATTAAAATTCTGGTATACACGAAAGATGCCAGTTGTATCCTTCTTACACCCAGTCACCTTTTTAATGAAATCTGTTCACTTATACACCCCAAGGGTCTGTCCTCGCTGTTTTAGGTGAGGGGATTTGGGGCAATTTGAAACTTCTTCTGGAATACCCCTGACCCAAGATAGACAAGCCAGTTCCCTTGAAAATTTGGAATTGAACTGCAGAATTCTGAGTAGGCTTTTTGTTTGTCTTTTTCAAGTCAGAAAATAAAGTCATGGACAGAGAGAACACATACCGAAGTGGGTGTGCAAAACGTTTTTGAGGGACTCACTGTGGTTCCTAATTTTATAATCCCTAAGCTTGTCCCTCTTAAGGCCCAGTTTTGTTTCCTGCCTTTGTATTCTGTGGAATACCCCTGACTCATTCCCAAAAAATTCCCCGTTTTGTCTCAGTTATTTTGATTGAGTTAAGTGGGTTGCTACCCAATTTTCTCTTACTAAGAGAACTACTGTGGTATATTTATGTAGAACTAAATGTTTTCAGTTAGTTATTGAATCTCTGTGTTTTAAAAGACTATGGTATGTTGTTATGTGTTAGCACACATGGAAAGATAAAATAATAGGCTAATGTTATATTCTCAAATTAGATGCTGTCTCTGAACTCCATGAATTTTTTCTATATCAGCAAATATAGTTTTATTTTTTTAATAAATTTATTTCCCTTAGCAAGGGCCAGATTATTTAACCTCCCTTAAAATTTCTGTTTAAAATAAAGCAACTAAAAATAAGTAAATAAACAAAAACAACCAAAACAAAAACAAAAAAAGCTCTTCTGATCCAAAAATTTTAACAAAATAGTCTGTTATGCTTAAGATAGCATTGAGCATCAGGTGTTCTAGTGTTAAAGGGAACAACATTTTGAACAGAGTTTATGTATATTCCCTAATTATTGGCTGAGCACCCACAGAAGCTGCCTTTGTGCTATTAGACTGAATCTAACTAAGAGATATTTGGGGGTACTATGTTTCCCTGTGGAGAATGCTGGCCCAAAATTGGTACTTCTGATATTTTAAGAGAATATAAATACCTAGATTTTCTATGAAAATGCTATTGTGTTGTAAAATGCTAACCTATAGCTGAATTAGACATGCACATATCCATAATCTTCAAATAGAAAACAAGCAAACAAATAATCTTGAGGCCCAATTTAGCTCCCTCAGTTATTGCTTTGCCTTCAACTTTTATAATCTGGCTTTTACTAATATTACTTGATTATTGAGGCTGCTGAGGCCCAGAAAAATTTATTTGAATTGCCCAAGGCCAAATAAAATTATGCTGAAAGTGGGAGATTAACATGTTCTGTGGCTACACATAAAGATCCGAAAGGCAATAGATACATCTGGTTCTGACATCAGCTATCAGGTTACTCCCCTTACTAAAACATACTTATCCTATGTTCCTATGCTTCTAATACTTTTATATGTGTTTTATCAAAATGTCAGAACTTCAAAATTATGTTCAGCGTCAATACCCTGATGAGTTTATACCTTCGTGAACTCACCCTTGGGATGAATTGGTAACTTCTAGCCAGTGCCCGGGTTTTCATTTGCATTTCTTTCCATCTGTTATGCATCATGGTGGTTATCTTCAAAAGAAAAAAAAAAAAATTCCATCATGTAATTCTGCTGGTTTTCCTTTTTTAAAGAGAAGGCTCTCATTTACATGTAGTATGAAGCCAAAGACCCTTAAGTTTTCAATGAGACCCAACTCAGCTCTCCCTCACCACCCAGGCTTTATACCCTACCTAAACCCTGTATTCCCACAGCACTCTTCCAAGTGTGCTCATCCAAATGTGTTTTAAGGTATGCCAGCAGCATTATTGATGGGAGTGGGGCATTTTTTGTCTAGTAAGTTTGGAAAAGATGCTAACATAGTTAAAGCAATTTGTTCAGTTGGTTCAGGAGCAATAACTGAGTGCCTGGTAAGTGCTGTAGGGACTGATGAACAGGAGAGAGAATTCCTGTTTCCCCTAGAGCTTCAGTCCAAAACGGGAATTCTTAGAGCTAAGGATGGTTTGTCACAAAGCATCTGCAACAGTACTTTTTACCTAACGCTCTTCTCTCCCCCACTGATTTGACCACATGACCCTGTCTCTGCTCCCTTTCACAGGATTTCTTTTCCACCTAAAATGTTTTTTGTTCTCTTTTTGATTCAACAAGTTCCTCTTACCTCTCACTCATCACTAGCTCCTATGTTCCCCTCTACTGACAGCTGCTCTGACAAACTCAGGGAGGGCTCGTTGCCCTGACCTCAGCTCTGCAGCACGTCTATGAACTTCTTCACACACTTTCCATAAAGGACTGGGGTAATTTTGTTCTCCTGCCTCCCAGATATATTTGAGGAAAGGCCACATTGTCACATGTTTTCGTACCCTGAATTTCTTGCAGAGTGTTAGATACTCATCAACCCCTCCCACGGCTTCCCGGTTCGGGGAGAATAAAAGCCAGAGTCCTTACAATGGTCCACATGTTCTGACCTCGCTGTCTCACTTTGTTGCAGATATATGGGCATCCTTGCCATTCCCCACACTCTCTGCACAATGTTCTTGCCTCAGGGCTGTTACCTTTGCTATTCTCTCTGCTCAGAAAGCTCTTCTCTGTGGACTTCTCTGACCATCTGTAAAAATGACCTGTCTCTTTTGCTTGCCCTGGACCTCCCATGCTCCTCATTCTGCTTTGTTATTCTTCAGAGCACTGTAGGAGGTACTATGTGGTTGACAGCTGCCGCACAACAAACCACCAAAGCTTACTGACTTAAAACAACAATGATTGATTGTTCCACATGGTTGTATTGGTTTGCTTGGTTTCCTTCAAGCAGCTACTTTCACTTAGGGGGATCAATTGGGCCAAAAGGTAGCCTCACTCACAGGCCTGGCATCCGATGCTAGCTGTCAGCTAGACATATTAGTTCTCCTTTATGTGGCCTCCCATCCTTCAGGAGGCTATAGTGACTGCCCTAGGTGACTGACTCAGAGCACTGTTCCAAGAGCATGAGATGGCTGTGGCAAGGCTCCTTGAGGTCCAAGCTTTAAACTCCAACAGAATTGCTATATTCTGTTGATCAAGTCACAAGGGGTGAGAAAGGGATTCCATATCTTGAAAAGAAGGGCTTTAAAGTGGCCATACTTAATGTATTTTATTATTTGTTTATCTGTTTGTTTGTTTCCTGCCTCCTTGTTTCTCCCACTAAAATGTAAGTCCCATGAGGGTGACTTACTTGCATTCCCTACTATATTCCCCATGCATAGAATAGTGCCTAGAACACAATAGGTACTCAATAAATATTTGTTGAGTGAATAAAAGGTCTCACTTTACCCTTAAAGCCATCCTGCAAAATAATCAATAGGACTAATCCTTGAGGCTGAGGGCACGTCCTGTCTTTTCTTTTTTTTTTTTTTGGATGAGAACTCTGAACGTTGAAGTGCTAATTTACTGACCCAAGGACTTATAACTATTATTAAAGCTGCATTTAAAATATAAGTCTTCTGCCTTGAACTTTTAATGATCTTTTTGCCACCCTACCCCATGGTTCTCTCCCCAAATTGCATTGTGTGCATACAGTGGATTAGGCAACATGCTCTGAGTTAGAGATACAAGGAAGAGCAAAGCCAAGTCTAATCCAAGGTTCACGACATTTAGTGTGTACTGAGAGAGTTAGACGTCAATTACATAGGCACACAAACTTTGTAGGAGTCGTACTATGGCGTGGTCTACAAAGGACAGTGCCGTGAGAGGCTACAGTAATAGTTTCTGATATTAGAGAAACAGCAATATCCCAAACAGACATCCTTGTTTCACTCATGAAACTTATACAGAATGATGTAGAGATGGTATATTAGAGACCAGATTTTAGTGATATAAGCACTACACTTCGATTTATGAGACCTGGTCATATTAACTATTGGTATATCCTGGGGTAAAAGACTTTCCCTTTCTGCTATATCGGGATGCTAATATATGCTTTAACTTGGGAAGAATGTAAGATATTAATATCATTAAGACTGCACACCTTCTTGCCATACTTCTCTACTAGTTTCTGTTAAGTGCCCAATTTTGTACCTCACTAAACTAAGCTTAGAGGAGATAGCAACCTCCCAGGTGGGAGAACAATGAATTCTGCAGACAAAAGGCCATAGTTCTATTTCTGAACCTGCTTCTGATGAGTGTTACCTTTGCATAAGTCAGTGCCCTCTTAAAACCTTGGTTTTCTCTTCTTCAATGGAGGAACTTGGCTGGGTTAGTTCTGGGGGCTCATTCTCAATAGAAGGTCTGCTTCTTATCACTGCCGCTCTTCTCCAACACACAAGCACCTCCTCCCACCCCCATCCCCCTCTTATTTTCTATCAGCTTCTGATTACATTTCCATCACAGGCCAAGGAGGAGAGAATGAAAAGTAGGAAGAAGATGCTTTAGGCACAAAAAGTGATGTCACCTATACCCCATGCTGAGCTATTGCCTCTTTTCCAGTTGCACAGATACCCTGTAACTTCTGACCAATGCTCTTTTGGGCTGGAAGTGAAGGTCATTGTGCTAATAGCCTTTTCAGCAATAGTTACATATATCATGTTTTGTCTCTGAGCTACAGTCATGAACAAAGCTCGTAGTGACCCTCTACAATCTCAGCTTCAGGGGAAATTTGTTCCAGGAAAGAAAGGGCTATTAACTACAAAATGCAAGGGTAAGCAGAGTGCTTTGCAAATAACTGCTAATAAACAGACAGAGCCAGGTGTGAAGCATGATTTATATTCTCCCGTGGTACAAAGCCACATGTATTATGATGCCTTGGCTGCTGATGGTCATCTTGGAAATGTGCCATTCTCCTCCAGGACATAGTTACAGTCTAGCACTCCAGGTGGGGAGCAGCAATTCCTTGGGTTTTATCCACCTAAACAAAGAAATTTGGGCCAAAATTAATAAAGGCACAAGAGCATGAGTAGAAAGGAGATATGTAATGAATGGTGAAAGAAAACTTTTGATGATTGAAAGTCATCTGACCTGAGAAAATTTCTTCCTTTTAGTTGCAACGAAAAACAAAGCTCCCAGTCCCAACGATCCTTTCTCCAGGGTTTCTGTTAGTCTGCTTGAGTCTAGACAAGATTGGTCTCATGCTACATCATAGAGTTTCATAAACTAGAAGACATTATTTCATCTTCCACCTAGCCTGGCCTAAATGGGGAAAAAAATGAACAGATAGAGGAAAAAATCAGGAGATAAATGATAAGAGAGAAGGGTTGAGACAGATGAGGGGAAAAAAATGATAGAAATGTGCCCTGATAGAATGACCCATGCATGGTTGAGAAGTCAACCATGACTTAGTCCAACTTCTAGTTATATGTAACCCTCAAAATTCACTTCTTATTTCTAAACGCCAGGTTTCTTGTCTATAAAATGGGTTTCAGAATATGGAAGTATTTACAATCACTTGAATTGTGAAAGTTAAAGGGTCTTTCTGAAAGACTGAAATTGTCCTAACCTGAAGGACTCTAAGGAAAAATGATGATTAAATACAATGGGGTATCTTGGATTGTACCCTGGAACAGAAAAAGGAGACATTATTGAAAAAATGGCTGAAATCTGAATAGCCTTTAGTTAGTGAAGGATACAGTGCCATTATTAATTTCTTAGATTTGGTAAATGGACTATGGGAAAAGAATATATTGACAGTAGGGGAACCTGGGTAATGGGTGTGTAGAAACTCTCTGTCTTATCTTTGAAACTCTTAGGTAAGTCTAAAATTATTTTAAAATTAAAAGTTCAAAAATAACCCTTTTGGTGGAAATCCCCTGCCCTCTGTTTACAACTTGATTCAGTCCTATCTGCATTGCAGAGCTCAGGCCGTGTTATTTCTATGGCAGTGTCTCGTCCAACTTCTTCAAGAAATTCCTGCCTTCTTCCACAGTCCCCTTAACTGTTATATATCACAAAGCCTGGAGGTCTTCATTTTTTATGAATTCCTGATTCTGAACTCATTAGAGATCCATTTGGATAAAATACAGGTTATTTTAAAGTACAAATTTCTTTGACTGAGTGAAAAGCTATCAATCTGCTCGTGTCTGAGTTTGATTTGCTTTGGTGGGATTAGAATCTCTCCAATACCTCGTTAAGAAAAATCAAGGTTTTGTTGGTATGAGAGAGAAATGGAGGAGGGGGAGGCAGCTGATATCAGGAAGACGCGTGATCACCTGAAGGCTGGAGACAGAGGCACCTAAAGGGAGAAAGAAAAATGAAAGAATGCTGTAAGGCAGCACATGCAAACATGTCTAACAGGTTATCTTCCATATGCCCTTGAGAATTAAGTCTGGCTTTGGAGCAGCTGGGTTTTCCCCAGAAAGTTACCATGAGTCAAGCAATTGATGTTGAAAGTGATTGCAAGAAATCCTTATAGTGAGGTGGGGAAACAGACAGGAAAGAGAGTCAATGAAGTGTGCATTATCGCTGTAAGGAGCAGGAACTCTATCCCACTGAGCCTCAGAGTTTGCCCCACCCAGATGGTACTGGAGCCAAAGTATATTGCTCCCCATTATCCACCATCAGCTGTCTGCTTTGTGTTTGAAGGGGGTTGTCCGGGACTCTGGTTTACCTTGGTACTGCCCCTGAAATTTCTCAAGCATGGTGACGGTTGGCTTGCTCACAGATGGAGGAGTAGGGATGGGCACCAACAGCTTCTGCTTCAATCTGCTTGCTTCAAACTTCAATTATTCGGGTTACTACATGGGAGAGCTTTGACACTGTTACACTGTTCTTTTGTCCTTGAGTTGTTGAGAAAATGGAGAGATCGATTGTGTAACAGCATTTAACTCACGCTCTCTGACATGACAGCTACTCAATAACAATTTTCTCTCTACCCAGACTATCCCCAAACCATACCCACTACGTCTGTGGCATAGACCCAGAGTTCCAGCCCCCAAAATTATACTGGGGTGCAGAAACCAAGTACACCTATGATTGTGTAGTTCCAGGCTGATATAGGGGATATTTCTCTTCATTCAAGGGGAAGAAGTGAGGGCACAGAAAGAAGCAGAGTAACAAATAGAACCAGCATCATGGCAGTTGAATGACTCTTTCATTGGATTTTTAAGGCCCATGTAAGGAAACAAGAAGGTCTGTTTCCATGAGTACCTCTCATGGGGTCTCCCAGGGATTACTCTCACATAAGCCCCCATTAGCTCCTCAACATATGTGTTACATATTCCAGCCTGTGGGCTCAAGGCACCAAGATATTTTTAACGAAGTGCATTTATGGTGTTTTGCCAAAAGCTACTCATAGAAAAACTAATATATTTTCCATTTCTTGGGTCCTTAGGGAAAGATAATATTATAAACCATTATCCAGAGATTCTTCTTAAGACTTTCCCAGCTTGACAGCTCTTTCAGTTTCGTATTCTCTCCCTTGAAGGCTGAGTTTCAGTTAGTTACATACCAGTGTTTTGTGAAGTCCCTGCTTTCATCCAAAAATTCAGCAAGTTTAAACATGAACCACACATTTTAAACATGAACTTTCATGCTGCTAAACTTTAAGTAACTGGTACCAGGACTTCTGGTCAAGATGGAGGTGTAGGTAGACACACTTTGCCTCATTGCACAACCGTAGAAAGAATTACAACCAGATCTCAAAAACAAATAACAACCAGAACCATCATAAAATCAAGCTATGTGGAAGTCCAACAACCAAGGATTTTTAAAAAGCCACATTCGTCCAGATGGATAGGCGGGGTGGAGTTGTAGAAACGGGATGGAAAGCCTGTGTGAATCAGATTAGTGGCAGAACAGACAGTTCCACATTCGCATGCAGTGGATAAAAATCAGAAGGGATGCCCTGGGAGTAAAGGATACCAGCCCCAGGCCAGAACACACAGCCCAGGGTTCCAGCATCAGGAAGATAAAACCGCATCACCTCTGGCTGTAGAAACCAGTGAGGGTGGGGACAGCAGAAGAAACTGTCAGATTTTCACTGCTTAAAGGCCCTCATGGTCTTAGACTGTATGCAAACCCCAGAGCAGTGACCGAAAGGGCACCAATTACTTACGGGATGTGGGTGAAGTGACTGGAAACGTGGTGAGAGCCGGGCAAATTGCCAGAAGCCAGGTAGTGGTATTGTCCCCTCTCTAAGCCCCCCACCACACACGGCGCCACAAAGCAGTGAAGCAGGTGGCCTTGCTCTGGCAATTATCTAAGGCTCTGCCCCATACAATTTACAAGTGCTTTTGCTACATAGGCCATGCTACTAAGACAAGGAGTCAAAGCAGCTTAAAAAAAAAAAGACACAGGGAGGCTACCAAATTGAGGAGACAAAGAAATATGGCCCAAATAAAAGAATAGAACTAAACCCGAGAAAAATAACTAAACGTAATGGAGATAGCCAACCTATCAGATGCGGAGTTCAAAATGCTGATGTTAAGGGTGCTCAGAGAACTCATAGAGTATGACAAAAAAAAAATAAAGGAAGAAATGAAGGCTACACAAAGTGAAATAAAAAGTATATACAGGGAACCAGCAATGAAGGGGAGGAAGCCAGGATTCAAATCAATGATTTGGAACAAAAGGAAGAAATAAAAATATTCAACCAGAAAAGAAAGGGAAAATAAAACAAGAAAGAAAGAAAAACAAAATAGAAGAGGCTTAGGAACCTCTGGGACAACTTTAAACGTACCAATATCCAAATCACATGGGTTCTAGAAGGAGAAGAAGAAGAGCAAGAAATTGAAAACTTATTTGAAAAAATAAGGAAAGATAACTTTCTTAACTTGGCAAAGGTAATAGATATACAAGTCCAGGAAGCACAGAGAGTCCCAAACAAGTTGGACCCAAAGAGGAGCACACCAAGTCACATCATAATTAAAATGCCAAAGGTTAAAGATAAAGAAAGAATCTTAAAAGCAGTAAGAGAAAAGAAGAGTTACTTACAAAGGAGCTCCCATAAGACTATCAGCTGATTTCTCAAAAGAAACTTTGCAAGACAGAAGGGACTGGCAAGAAGTATTCAAAGTGATGAAAAGTAAAGACCTATAACCTAGATTACTCTATCCAGCAAAGCTATTATTTAGAATGGAAAGGCAGATAAAGTGCTTCCCAGATGAAGTAAAACTAAAGGAGCTCATCATCACCAAGACATTATTGCATGAAATGTTAAAGGGACTTATTTAAGAAAAAGAAGAAGATCAAAACTATGAACATTAAAATGATGGCATACAGAAGGAGTAGACAGAGTAAACCCACCCCATATACACCTCAGCCCAGGTCCTTTGCCTGGTCTATATTGGGGGGAGGGGACATGGAAGTGAGAAAAAAGTAATAACAACAAACTCACAACTATCAACAACTGAATCTAAAAAAACAAAAACATAACAAACTAAGCAAGCAACCAGAAAAGGAACAAAATGATAGGTATGGAGATCTTTTGGAGGGTTATCAGTGGGGAGGAGGAAGGGGGAGAATGGGGGAAATGGTGCAGGGATTAAGAAGCATAATTGGTTGGTACAAAATAGACAAGGGGGAAGTTAAGAATAATATAGGAAAGGGTGAAGCCAAAGAGCTTACATGCACGACCCATGGACATGAACTAGGGGGATTGCTGAAGGGAAGTGGAGTACTGGGCAGAGGTGGGCAGAGGGAGAAAAATGGGGACAACTGTAACAGCATAATAAATAAAATATACTTAAAAATAAATAAATAACTGGTACCTAACAATGGAGGATTCCCAAATAACTGAACTTTGGTGAGCAGTTCTTTTGAGAGCAAAAAGACAATGTCAATACATCCATCTAATGGAAATTTTTAGCAGCATCTTTCAGGGAATGGTTTGGTGGTCACTTACATCTGGATTCATCTTTCAGCCATCCCATGTTTATATCTCTATTTGGATGAGCCAAAGAAAACTACAAGGCTGTAATCATCCAAAAAGTTCTGTTTATGCTAACAAGACTATACTTATTAATAAAGACAAGTCAGCCAATCCTTTCTCTTTCCTTAACTTAGAAAATTATGGTTAAATGCATGGGACTAAAGAGGGCTTATTCTCCATAAAAGAGGAGCAAGTTATAAGGGAAAATTTTAAGAATTAATTATACTTAGTCACAAAATGTGAGTCATTTTTCTTTGAGTGCTTCCTTTCCATTCTTTTACCCACCCTCGTTTTCAGATTCTCATTCCCACCTAATCTGGATATTTCAATAGTCGCTTGAGTAACCTTCCTGCCTCTATTAATCCAGACTACTGACCAGATTGCTTCAACTCATTCTATGGTGCCCTTCCTCGGGAATCTGAGCAGCTCGCTCCTTCTCAGAGGGAACGGGGACAACGGAATGCCAACCCCAGTCTGAATACCCACTACTTTCCTGCATAAAATCTGCATTTTCCAGGCTCATCCCTTTATAGTTTCCCAAACACATCTCACAACTTCCTGTTTCTTCTTTGCTCTTATTCAAATATCCAGCAGCTGTCAAAGGCTGACAAAAATCACATGTCCGGTGATTTCAGGAGTGTAAACATGTCAGAATTTATCAGATTGTACACTTTAACTTTGGGTAAATTATTGTATGTCCCTTATACCTCAATCATGTAATTTTTTAAATTAAGCATAGCCGCCTTACTTACTTGGTATAAATATCCCGTGGAACCACGCAAGAAGGAAACACGGCTTTTGGCAACGACTTCGTAACTGTGCGTCTTTACTGGGCTGCCTCATAGGTGAAGTTTGTTAGGGGTGCAGAAAGATCTTAATTTCCCTTTTGAAAATGTAAGTGAGACGCCACACATTAGACAGTAAAAATTCAGAAAATCCTGTGAAAGATTAGAATTCCAAAAACTTTTTTTATTTATTACGGAGCTTTATAAAATGTGGCCCTCCAATGACATCATTAAGCGACTCACAGAGAAAGTCAAATACTATTCTCATCGTTATGATGGCCTGAGGCTTATTTTCAATAATGGAACTGTACATCAGAGGAGAACTTCCTCAGTCCTACACATGTGGGCTCCAAATTCCTGAAGAAAATCTCCCTGGGGAAGAGGAAAGAACAGTGAGTACGATCTAGAGGGTGGATTTTGGCTAAATCTAAAGGGGGACTTTTGACAGTAAAAAATGTCACTAGGTGTTGTGAACTGCTTCAGCAGGCAGTGAATTTCCTGTCACTGGAGCTATGCTACATTCAGCAAGATAACGTAGCAGTGGGGTGATGTAGAGTGGGTTCAGAAGGGAGATTGGAACAGAAGATCTCATTCTGTGGAAATGTCCATCCTAAACCACACCTTAGGCAAATAATGTTGCAAAGTTTCAATGGCTGAATTACAGTAACCTGTGTCTAGTCTAATGCAGAATTCTTACAAGTTCTGCATAGTCAAAAAAGGTCCCAGGAGATATGTTATCCTCTGACAGCCTGCTCCTAGTTTCTAGGACATTTTCTCCTCATTATTTATGGTGTAGAGTGGATAACTGTGACACAGGAGAGACACTGTGCAAACTGCTCCTCCTTGGCATTTAGAAAAACACATTTGACATCTTTCTCCGGTTGCAAAAGGGAAACTCCAGAGGGAGATGGCTGAGCCAAAGGAGACAAGCCCTGTCCAGTATGCTTTCATGTATCTGTCTTTGGCTTGTTTTATGCCAGAGTAAAGAAAAAAGATTCTGTGAGTGCCCTACTGACAAGTAACATTTGCTAAATGCAAACTTTACTGGGAAAAAGGAAATTGCAATCCCTGATAATCTGATACCTCTCGCCCTCTTCTCCCTCTCCTATTCCCAAGCTACATTCCGTCTTAGGGGAGATTCTTATCATCTGTGATAATAACTTCCACATGGGACAGTTATGGCCAAATATGTTTCCTCTTCTCCTTCTCCTATATATTTACCTACCCATCTGCCTACCCACCCTGGATCTGACTTACTAGATTCCCTGAAAAAGGCATAACCCAGAAATAGTGGCATGACCTAGAAGTACAGACTTTTACATGGAAGGAAAAAGGGGGAGTATGAAAGGATGGGGCTGTGAAGGAGAAGACCACCCATAGACAGAGACACACTAATCTTATTTGCGAATAGTCATATAGATACCTAAATTCTTGCTCATGCAGAAGTAAATCCAGAGGAAGAGAAATGCCATTGAGCAAGGTCCCTGGTTCTGTCCTTTTCTATCACAGACAGTGACCTTGAGTAATTTCTTGCACCTGTCTGAGTCTCAGTTAGTTCACCTGTAAAATGTATCTTTGATCTGTATGGTTTCCTGAGTAATGCAAATGTAAGCATTTATGAAAAAGAAGAAAGAGTAGACAGTAGGGAGGGGGCATTCAGCAACTCAGCAGCCATGACATATTCTGTTTGTTTAACGAAGTGGTGGAGGGGTTGGCATGTCATTGGCACAAAACTGCTCAATTATAAAAATTGATCGATGTCTCCTTTTCCATCTATGAGGAAATGGCAAGACCTGGTGATGGTGGGAAAGGGCTTGTGAAGAAACTACATCAGCTATTGATGATGGTAAGGTAAGAGGTTTTCTTTGTAAGACTAACAATCCCAGCTTCCATGGCTGCATGTAAATTATTTCTGTACTGTCTCTGCCGAAGTTATGGTAACTGCTTTGGGGGGTAAAACTGATCAGCCTCTCCTTGCCTTCTTTTTATTAACGATGAGGGGTTTAAATGTGAAAAAATTTTACTCTATTTCTTTGGGAATATGTTCTTAGACCACTAGGACAGGTCTATGTCATAAAGACAGATGGACAGACACACACACACACACCCACATCCCTAGATCAGATTGACAGCCCAATTTAACCCTTAAATGTCACTGCCTTCCATTATATCTCTGTTTGTTATCGGACTCACCCTGAGTCAGGAGAAAGTTAAAGCTGAGTCTTCTTTCCCCAGCAGCATTGGTCCTATTTGACTATTTAGCCAAACAAGAGTGCTTTTTATCTGCAAGAATTGCACCCCAAATCCCACAGAAATCATCTGCTTATCTTTGGTAAGTCATTGCAGGAATGCTAAACCTATGAGATCTTCAAGTCCAAGAAATAACATTTCTTTTCTTTCTTTTTTTTTTTTTTTTTTTTTTTAGATCAGCCTCCAAGGATGAGGAGGATGTCAGGCAGGAGGGAAAAGGGAAGGAGGAATAGGAAAGGAGGAATAGGAAAGGAAGTTGCTCACAAAAAGTTATTAAATCACCAAGGGGGCAACAGTAAAAAAAAATAAGAAAAGAAAAAGAAGGAAGCATAAGGTCACATAACAAACACTGTCACTGTAGGATGAACAACACAGCAGTGCACTTGAGCGATGTATACTCAATAGCATCTGGCCTGGCTGTGGTTGGTTCTTTGGTGATTTCAGCTCCCTCCCTCCCCCACACATTCTCTCATATACTACACGTTCCCACCCCAGCGAGATACCCCCATGTCCCTTCCCACCCCCTTCTCCCCAAGGTGTCCTCCCCTCTTTTGTGAGGTGGAGCCTTCTGCCTGGAATCCTCTTTACTTCTTGAGTCCCCGGAAGGCTTATACCCCTCCTTGAAAACCTTTCCTCTCTGATAAAGCCTTCACTGACTAAAGTCTCAGCCAATCACTGTTTTCTCAGACTCTCCATAGCAACTTAGGCATGGCTCTCCATGCCGGCATTTCAACAGTGTATTATCATCATATGTGTACGTGTTGCCACTCCCCAAACCTCTGCACTCTCACTGTCTGTTTCCTGGGAATCCTCATTCCCTCCAATCATATCAATGACCACTCATAAACTCACACTGACTCATACACACGGAACCCTGGCCAAGGCTTCCCTCATGATTCCCTGGCCGCCCTGCACAGCGGTGTGCTTTCTGAACATTTCCACATGGATACTATCGCTGTCAGGCTTCCCTGGCCAACATGATCCTGCTCATGTTTTTATTAGTTTACTTTCTGTCTCCCCAAGCCCCTGTTCTTATGGAACAGATGTTTATTGCTTAAATGAGTCTCTGTCCTATAGTAGGTAGTTAATACATATTTTTAAAGTACTTATCCCAAAATGAACTCATTGGTTTTCTTGAAAGTGTGTATCATCTTCTGAATTCCCTACATCAATTAATGATACAACCATTTACCCATTCACCTAAAACAGGAGTCATTTTAAATAATTCTCAAGGTTTCTGCTAATACTCAGTTGGAGGGTGAGTGCGTCTTAGCATTCTCTTACCTCTCTCCCCAATGACTGTCTCACCCAGGCACTCGTCATCCTATGAAATACGCCAACTGCCTCCTTGCCTGAAGTGTTCGCTCTCTGCAGGTCACCCACTACACTGCCTCAGAGTGATGCTCTGGAACACCAAATATGAGTGTATGATTCCATTACCCAGAATTTTTAAACAGTCCCCCTTAGCTTATAGGTAAAGCCTTAAGATGCCTGGGGTGGGAGCCTGGGTGAAAAAAGAGGAGGGGATTAAGCAAAGGAAAAAAACACATAGACACAGACAACAGTATGGTGCTTGCCACAGGAAAAGGGGGTGGGGGAAGTAGAAGTAGGTAAAAGGGGATAAATGATGATGGAAGGAGATTTGACTCAAAGTGGTGATGATACTACCTATTTTATATGGTTGTTATGTTAAACAAGGTAATACCTGTAAAATGTGTGGATGTGCTGATGCTCAGAAAATTTTAATAGAGGCAAGAATGGGTGCTGGTGGAGCTGTTTCTTCATGGTGCCTCTGGCTATATGGAGACTCTTTAACCCATCATCTAAGTAATCCAGACAAATTTACGATTTACTGTTTACGACTATATTCTATCTCAGCTGTTGCTGTGAGGAGGGGAGAAGGGTTCTGAGTAATCAAGAATCGCTGTCTTTAGACAAAGTTCAGCAAAGAGACCTGGCTCTCTCCTTTCCTTGACTGATTTAATAACGCAGGGTGGTTCTATCACCTAATTTGAACCTGAGCCATTAGCTTCCTGGAAAGTAAGTATCCACATGTTAGATGAAAGTTTTCTCATCCTGGGGCTTTCTGCTGAGACCTTATGGTTAACTGTGAGCAGGTTTTGCACAATTAGCCAGATGTTTGCACAGCTCAAAGATGGTGACAGTCTTCTGATCCTTGTCACTGGAATTAGGCAGTTTGATCTCCATCTGAAATTACAAAAGAAGGACTTAGCAAAACTTGAAGAAGTTTAAATAAAAGAGAGGGAGAGAGAATTTTTACCTTTTTAAAAATTGATTAAATGTGATCCTTCCCTGTCCTTACTGAAATTTCCCACATGTAAAATTCCAAAGAATAGACAATCAGACACCAAAATCTGAGAAAGAACCAAAGAACATAAATCTCCATGTGTCAACAAGGAAATGACTAACACCATTCCTGCTAGGCCCTTCAATATTACAAAGCCCAATAAGGTAATCCCAAGTAAGCACTTCCACATACATGTGCATGTACACACACCGACATGTGCAAATAAGTATGTAAGTATAAGAGTATAAGACTATGTTAGTACCTTCTATATCTTCTATCTCTAATTTCACTTTGTCTGAAGTAACAGAGTTATTGACATTTTCTGTCCAGTTTCTTCAGTTCACCCAAATATCAATGTTTCCTGGCTCCTTGATAGGTAGACGTCCACCTTTATGGTTTTGCTGGCAAATTTCTTGGCCTTTGGGAGTAAACTATAAAAGTGTGAATGTCTGAATTATTCTGATGTTGACTTATGTACAGAAATGACCTATCACCATAATACCAGCAGTGGTAAGGAATGAAAACAAGCCTTACGTTACAAGTGTAGAGACCTGGGTCTCAGTTCTGCCCTTGACACTGTGTGATGTTGCCAAGTCCTCTCCTCTGACTAGGCCTCCGTTTGCTCATCTGTAAAATCGAGCTCGCCATGACTATTCCGTAAGTCATATCTCAGAAGTCTGGCTCCTTCTCCTTTACCTCATTCCACTTCATACTTGTCAAACTTAACATTTCCCAACATTTATTCAAAATATTTTGTATCAGCAGACAGCTTTGAGACGAACTTGCTTCTGTCAAGTGTAAATAAGGTAGATATAGGATTATAGCAATGAGAAAATGAGCCAAAACACAGTTTAAGACACTCTTTTTCAGTATTACCTGATCAACAGTGATTTCTGAAAATATATTTTTGAACAGATGTCAGTAGCTAGTACAGTATAATGAAATAATATCCCAACCCGAAGAATTTAATGTCCAAATCAGATTGTGATAAATGCATATTCATATAAACCCATATTTTAAAAACACATTTTCAGAAGCTCTTATCCTAAGTCAGGGTAGAACTCCACGCGCCCCCCCCCCCCCAGCCCTACCCACTCTTGCGTGAGGTGAGGACACTTTGTGTACTCCAGAGCCACCCCACCGGAGAAACACGAGGAGGAAAATGAATGGCAACATAACAGCAGATTTAGGATTTCATAGTCCACTCAAATGGCAGTTATACCTTGGCTCTCTCTCTCTCCAGTTCCTCCTAGTGTGGGAAATGGGAGACAATTGTCAAAGGCAAAGAGTATGACTTATTCTTGATTATGAAAGCCAACTCCTTTTTTTTCTCTTCCTTTCTTATTAATGCCACATGGCAGATGTATCAGTTCTTTTCTTACGGGAAAGAAGACTGAGGATATGGATAATCATGAAAATATGCTCTGCATATAGAAGTTCTTGTTAAATAAATGAATTTTTAAACATTCATTTTGTTAAATTGAAAACGCATTAATAATGATTGGATATAATCAATTGTTAAATGCTTATATGGCACTAAATTTTTTAAAATTAATATTGAGCTTTTAAAAAATTGAATTTAAATGATCAATTTTTATATGAATAGAAGAAACCACGATGAACACAGGGAGGTGGAGAAGAGACAACATGGTAGGCCAAAACTTCCTTTTATAAAAAGTTTATTAACATGTATTAAGCTCCTACTGTGAACCTGGGACTGTTTGAAGTGTTTATATGTATCTCATTTAATCTTCAATTTAGCTTTATAAAGTAAATCTGATTATCTGATTATTCCTATTTCAACTAAGTACAGGTCACACAAGAGGTAAGGGGTCTGAGTGTAAAGAGCACTGGGGAGGAGCTTATTGACTGGGAACAGAATAAACCAGGTTTTGAGGGGCAACAGAACATAGGACTCTCTCTGCACGTGGAGAAAGACTAGACTTTTCTCTTTAATGGCAGTAAAACTCTAATTAAATAGTGTGTTTCTCACTCTGCCAGGTTTCTCAGCCTTGGCGTCTTGTCATATCGACATCTTGAACCAGGTAGTTCTTTGCTCTGGGCGTTAAGCATTATGTTCCATGTGTTATGTACTGAATACTAGGCATAACATAAGCATTGTAAAACATTTGCAGCACACTTAGGGTCCAGTACCAACACCCCACCCAGGCTGTGACAGCCAAAAATGTCCCTAGACATTTCCAAACGTCTCCCTGGAGGCAAAAATGACCTCTTTTGAAAACCATTGCTTGACTCTAATCACAATATTCACTTTGCTTTGGAATCTCTGCCTCCAAGCCTATTGTACCTGGCATAGAAAATACTGAACTATGTAAGTACATGAAATCATATTTATCTTATGTACATTTCATAGACATGCCCAATTTTCAGAATATTTAAATGGACAGCTTACTGTGAGATATGCAGGAAAAGTATTTTAAATCCCATTTGCAAATGAGAACATTGAAATTCCAATAACTGAAAGGAGGCATCAGGTTTGGTGGGAAGAACTGAAAACGCAGAACTGGATTTGAATTTTACAGCTGCAAGCTCATTAGCAGGCACTGGGGAAATGTCATATTTACAGCCTCAGTCTTCCTCATCTATCAAATGAGAATAATAATGTTGGCTTTGCGCCTCCCCAAGCTCTTAGATGTATCAAGTCAGAAAATACATGTACAAGTACAAGCTGTTACCAGCTTTTATTCCTGTTGGTTTATTTGCCTGTGGTCATCCCGAAAAGGAAAGGTTGAGTTGAGATTAAAATATCACACCTAATATTCTCTTCCCTTAGATTAAGTATGATGAATACATGGGCCCTATTCCTCTGACTGTGAAGACATTGCCAATTAATCACAGATCTGTTTCCTGGTGTGACTCAGAACTTCCCAGCAGCACACTCCAGATAATTATAAATTTAAGGTCATATTTTGAACCTGAATCCAAATCTACTGGTTTTATGCTGCCACTTGGTTCTGAATCCTTTGGGGATCATCTACTTTATATAGTAGTCCCCCCTTAGCTATGGGAACACAATCCAAGACCCCTCAGCGGATGCCTGAAACTGTGGATAATACCAAACTCTATATAAACTGTTACTTTCCTATACATATATACCTATAATGAAGTTTAATTTATAAATTAGGCACAGTAAGAGATTAACAATAATAACTAATAATGGAATACAATTATAACAATATACTGTAATAAAAGTTATATGAATGTGACCTGTCTTTCAAAATACCTTATTGTACTATACATGCAATGTGGGTTCACTGGACAAAGGGATAATACATGTCCCAGATCAGGTAGAATGGAATGGTGCGAGATTCCATCATGCTACTCAGAAAGGCATGCAATTTAAAAATTTATAAACAACCTATTTCTGGAATTTTCCGTTTACTATTTTTGGACCACAGTTGACTGCAGATAATTAAAACCACAGAAAGTGAAATCATTAACAAGGGTGGACTACTATACCTTTGTTTTTATATAAATATATTAATATATCGGTATTTCCTTCATCCAAGTGTAATCGACCATTCCAACATTTATCTCAGGCTTTCCAAATGGATAGCCTGTGATGACTCAGACATCTCAAGCACCATCTGAGAGGCGGGCATTAGCACAATAGTTCTGAGACATCAGAGGGCCTGTGACACCCCTAAAAAGTCTGTTGAAACCAGATGCTGGCCTTCACTTTGGACTCAGCAGGCCTTCAAGGGAGCTTGAGAATTTGCTTCTCTGACATGTTTCCAAATGATGCTCATACCACTGGTCCAGGGACCACATTTTGAAAACCGCTGTGCTAGTGAAAAGACAAAAAGACAACAGCCTTAGAGCAAGAAGACCTTGGTTTAAGAAATCCTTCTGGTTTTTATAATTTTTGTAATCTTGGGGGAAATGGTGCTTCCTAAAGTGATTCATGAAGATGGATCTGCTTACCTCATAGAGTTGTTTTGAAAATTAAATTATATAGAGGATATGGGAGATTTTCACGAATGGCAAATGCTCTAGATGAATAAATGCTTATCAGTGCTTTGGTTGTTATTTGAGGAAGGTGTTCTTTGAGCCTGGAATGCCCACTGGCTATTTGTGGACCCACCTCCTCCTGGGCAGCTGAACAATGTAGGTCTCTGCTCCCCACCAGCCACTGGCCAGCTGCGGCAAGTACTGAATGAAGCATGTCAGTTCTCTGCAACGTTCCCATACCTTTATCAGGCTTAACCAGAGTCTACATTGAAGGAACTGCTTTCAGAATGCTCTGGATGTTTGGCTCAAGGCATTATTCCTCTTTGCTGGTCTACGGTGAACATGAGTGCAACCACCAACCATTCGCAGTTACTTTTGTAAGAGATTTGCTTGTGATTCATGACAGTAACTTGCCAGGGGAAGGAGAAGAAAATCATCTGGAAAACACCCTCAATACAACTGAAACAAATATTCTGGGAAAGAGAAAGTAAGTAAGGGAAAATAACGGTGACACAAAGTCAAGTTCCCCTTAGGATTCTCACCAGTGTTGCTTAAGTTTTTTCACTGAAAGTAGAAAGAACCCAGATCTTGAAGTTCTAATTCCCAGCTCTGACCTTATTAACTGTATGTCATTGGAGATGTTACATCCCAACTGTGATAGTAAAAACTCCATAAAAGTAGAAGACATCTTTGTCTTTTTCAGAGTAGTATCCTCAGTAACAAACAGAGATCAGCTATTCAATAAATATTTTTTTAATAAAATTCTCCTAGCTTCAGTTGCCTCATTGTTAATCAAGACTAAGAAGGCATAGAGCTCCTAGGGCTACGGTAAATAATCTAAGAGCCAATGAATAATGCCCATAACACAGTAGACACTCAACAGAAGGAGGCTGTGCTTAGTGGAAATGAATATACCAGTAAAAATATTTTTGTTCCTAACTTAATGGCTTATTGATTTAACTTACATGCATTCACTTATTTTAGGTCTTTTGGGACCCATGTTTTTATTTTCTTTTAATAGTCTTAGAAGGAAAAGAACCTAAGAACTATATATCACTGTTTTGACTTTAAGCTCATGGTATAACTAACTGTCCCTAATGTGATGAACAGAAACCAGTTTATTCCCTTGTCAACTGTACTTTTCAGTTTGATATAATCCTGTTAATTTTCTGTCAATTGCATCGTTTTCAGAACCTCATCTTTTCTCCAAGAGTTAAGGTCCGGTGTGGGAAGAATAAAATGAAGATCATCCCAGGGCTGTGAAAGAAAATAAAATCAGCAAACCCCTGAGAAATGAAATCTGATAACCAAGAGTAAGTACATGCTTGCTAAGTATAGAAATACAGCTCGTTATCCATCACGTTCTCTGCAGGGTCTGGAGAATCAGGAGTCAGTAAAGGGCTTGTAAATGGCTATAAAAGATATTCTAATCACAGGGTTCCCCTTCCTTCCTTCCTTCCTTCCTTTCTTCCTTTCTTTCTCTTTCTTTCTTTCTTTCTTTCTTTCTTTCTTTCTTTCTTTCTTTCTTTCTTTCTTTCTTTCTTTCTTTCTTTCTTTCTTTCTTTCATTCTTTCTTTCTTTCTCCTCCTCCTCCTTCTTCTGCATCTAGAAGACCATGGGGTGTTGGCAAATTCTTTCTCATACTACACCCATCTCTTTCTTTATTCATTCATTCAGTCTTCTGGTTTAGTTGCTGTGAATAACTCCTGAGAGTTAATCTGAACTTCAGGCTCCTGAGCAATGCAGAAGGTCAATCACCGGGAAAGTCTACTTCTGCTAGTTCTGAGAGTCCTGGGGTAGTTTCTTGGATATACTTGAGAACAAACTCAACCAGATAGGATGTCATACTTGAAATGTTTTCTCTTTTACTCTGGTCCTTTTCTAATGAGTCTGTTACCTTTGCCTGAAGATATAGTCATCATCATCTTCCCCTGAAGTCCCCAAGTTAGCAAAGTGTGCGTGGTTCTCGCTTTCAGTCACTGATTCTTCTCCTACATGGATACCAAGGCATGGCCTGGTGACTTTCAAAGTTCTCTGTAAAGAGCACTTTCTAAATTGTTCCTCCTAGTGCTCTTCTCTCCAAAACCATTGACATGACTCTATATGAACTAGATGGGACAACCAGAAGGACAGACACACAGAAACCCAATCTTTCTAAAACCTGGTTTCCTTGATTCCCTTTTCTTGAGATGAGTCTCCTCGAGGAGACCCCATGATGGACAAATCTGAAGCTCACCCTTCTGCATTCCAAGTTATACTTGCCATTCCAGACTTTTGGTCCAAGTTTTTACCTTCTCGATGTCTGTGGACCCATCTTTTACTTGTCAGCCATATCAGTACTTCAATTTTCCCTTAATTCAGGCTCGATTCTCTTTAATGTCTAACTTTCCAGCCTGGATGATCCTTTCATAAGCTCACAGTCGTAATCCCTCCAAGTAGAATGGATTTTGGTTAGATCTCAAAACAACTAATTCCTGACTTCGAATAAGCTAAACTTTATGAAGGTCTATATATCAAACATTGTGCTAATAGTAATAGGAAACATTTGTAGTGTGTTTACTAAGGCCATGCCTCCACATGCTTTGCATTAATTAACTCCGTTTTCCTTGCAAAAAAAACCATGAGGTCAGCACTATTATTATTCCCATTTTGCAGCGAGGAAACTACGATGCAAGAAGGTCAAGTAACTTTCCATGTGGTTAGCAAGTGGCATTGCCATGATGGAAATCTAGGTCATCTCCCTCCAGAGGCCACACCCTTCACTATAACCCCCATACTGCCTCTTAAAAGGTGGAGCATTCTATAAGGGTTATCTCAAGGAATCATTCTAGCAACAGTAGTGATAATGACTGTTGTTATTTACATTTTAACTGGGAAAAACAAATGATTAGAAAAGTAACATCCCGTGATTTGTTTAGTGTCGAAGAGGGACTGTAATTCTAGCACAGCTGGCAGCAAAGCCCATGCCCTTCCTGCCTGTTCTGTTCTCTGCGCATCCATAACTACTTTCCTCCTTCAGCTTTTCAGTGACGTCTCACACCAGTGTTGCTCCAATGTAAGTGATGTGTGATATGATGAGACAGATCAGTAGGAAATATTTTGAAACCCTGCCATGGATTTAAATTATTCTTGTTCTGTTAAATGAAGATATACAAATACACAACTAGATACATATTTTCTATACTTGCCGTACTTTTCTAATTGCAAAACCAAAATTAATTTACAAATTACCTAAGGACAAAGCCAAATATCAATCAAATTCCAATTACCGTAAATAACACCAAGTGTCATTTCAACAGCAAGGTTTTGATGGACAATGTGGCCATGGTGATGAGTGTTGTGAAACAGTTGTTTTGAGCCTGGCGTTGCAGCCCACCATGTATCCTGTGACAATGCAACCTCCCACCCACTGTCTTCCTTCCAAGTACTGGAAACTTTTGTCTAAACAACGTCATTTGGCTTTCACATGCATAATAAGTCCATCTCTGTTCCTACACAATTAGCCCACAGTAATGAAAGTAGTTTAATTTGGTGCTGATTTGTCCATTCCACAGGGCACACATGGCTGGTCCCTTAACAAACTCCTGTGGAGGGCGAAGACAAATTTGCTCCATTAGCGAGCTTCATTTGAAGGTCACCTAAAATGGAAAGGTCTCTCTGCAGCTCTGAGTCTTAAACAGCTGGAACCACTTAAGTGCCTTCAAAAGAAACTTAAAATGTTGTCTCAAAGTCGACTTATAGGAAATACCCAGTACACTCTAATGCACTCACAAACACACACACATGTACAAACGCACACACAACCTTTATGTTATTTTAATGCCAAATTCAATTCAATTTTAATGTGTTTTAAAACATCATTTCTGGAAGAAGGGAAACAAGTTTTTAAAAACTAGAAGCAAATCTATTAGTAAGGAGCTGAAATACCTATTAGTTCCATTACCAGGAAAACAGCAGCAAGTAGAGATTAACGTGTAATATCAGATTTTGTTTCAAAATTGAGTGGCCTGTCCTGGCTTCTTAGTGAAGAGAGAAAGAGACTCAGAAGGGAATCGGGTGGAGAACAGTCATGGGAAGACTTTTTTTTCTTTTTACTTCATGGAAGAGAAAAGAACTGCTCAGGAGAAAAGGAGCTAAAATCCTAGAGAATGAAATTCTGTAACCACAGGAGAGACTGAAGCTCCATATTTTTAAAAAGCTGTGGGACAACTTCATTTCTGGGGCCAGAGAGCTTTGTATACAGTTTGGGAGGATTAAAAACACTGTATTAAAAACAGTTAAACTTTCATTTCGCCTAAGGTACAGGAAATTGAAGAAAAGAGTTCAAATTCAAAACTGATAAACATTCTCTTTTCAAAACTGAACATACGGTTTAACAAGCCTTCAATCATTTGTATATATTAAATAGTCATGGAGATTTTAGCAATAGTAACAAACTAATTTCTTTTTTCATTTTCTATGCTCATCTCTTTACATAGATTATTATATTTGGTCCTCTTGATTTCAACAGCCACATGACGTGGGCACAATTAAAATCCTCACTTTTGTAGGAAGTTTAGCCAGGAAGAGGTTAATGAACTTGCTGAAGGTCACACATCTATCAGATGACAGAGCCAGCATCAGAGCCTGGGTTTCTCTGATCCCTAAACTGGAGTTCTTAATCTCTAGCACCAACCATCCTTCACAAAAGCACTCCCCAGGTAATCACATCCTAATAATATAATACACCCTAGCAATTAGCTGCCAGCCCTGCTTCTATTACTGATGAGAAACCTGAGACCCAGAGTTGTTAAAGGAATTTCTCATGGCTATACAACTAAAGGAGAAAACAGATTTCAAATTCCCAGTTTAATGTACTTTCTACCGCATGTATTACTTTTTGGAAATATAAAAACTATTAATACTCTGCATTTTAGGTCAGATTGAATTCCCACAATTCTATGTATCCAGTATCCAGTATTACAATATTAATTTCATATATATGATAGCAGAGACTCAGAGATGTTCATCAAATTTTTGGTAATCTCAAAAATTAAGGATTTTGATTTTGTAAAGAAACAAAAATCCAAGTCGAATCTAAAATGGAATCGTCCCTGCTCCTTCTTTGTTACCTCCCATGCCACAGGCTGCAATGCTGGCCATCAAGCTAATCTAGCCCCTTGACAGGTTTTGTTCATTTTCAGATGCTTTCTGGAAGGTTTCCAGTTGACCCTAAGACAGGTTCCCTCTCATTGTCATTACCCGACTGCCTCTGAAGGCATTTGAGTTGGTGAGTTCGGACTAGCAGAGCTGTCAGAAACTAAAGTGACCAGCTATCTCAGCTTGCCTAGGAAGTTCTCAGGGTACAGGATTTTGATGCTAAAACTAGGAAAGGCTTGGGAAAACCAAGCTAAGCTATGAACCCTCTTAGGTATCCTTAATGTACTGACTGCCTGGGGGGAGAGACTCTAAAGCCTAGCTCCATAAACATATTTCCAGCATCATTCATTCATTCATTTCAATATACGTTTATTTTTTACTTTATGCCAGACAACTGCTAAGCACAAGTGACTGGAGTAGGAGAGCCGACTTATACTTGTGTAACCTATAATATTAAGCCATGGAACGTTTGGTTGTGTTAGGCAGCAATAGTTGATAGATGCAATAGGTAATAACTTAGGGCAGCCAAATAGTGAGAAGGGCAAGATGACGTGCCCAATGGTAGACTCAAGGGAACCGGAAGTCCAGGAGCATCAGATGCAAATACTGTCCTGTGCTTTCCTGGTGTGCAAGTTAAATGGGTGTAGTGGGGGTGGGGGGGTGTTTCTGGTGGTAATGGAGAAGACCTAGGAAAGTCTGCTTCCTTTCTTTCAGCAGATAGGTTGTGTCTAAAAATAATAATAAAATTTAATATTTATTGACTATTTGTAATTTGACACCCATTGCGATTAGCAGTACACAGAGATGCAATGACAGGCAAGGTTCACTTGGACTCATTTACAGGAAAAAACAATAACAAAATATACAATTACATTTATAATGCGGCATAAAAATAGACTGTGATAAAGACAGTGGAAGTTGCTACTGGGTGAGTCAGAAAAGGTACCAAATAAGAGCAAGGGGACAAGAAACAGCTGTAATCAAAAATAAAGCTAGTTGGCCAGACAGAGGGGAAGGGGTAGGGAAAGAAACAGAAAATATAATAGACATTGGTTATTGAACTCTAGCTCTATGCCAGCCACTGCGTGCTTTCCTTATATTATCTCACTGAAGCCTTTACGTCCACAGTATGAGGTCAGGATTGTTTCAGTTTTGCAGATGATGAAATAGGCTGAGACTGCTTATGTGACTTGTCCAAGGCCATATGCTTGATTGTCCAAAGAGAGGTAGTTAGAGCCCAAACCTTCTACTTTCAGCCAATGCACTATAATGTACCTTCTCTCTCACCCTCTTTTGTTTTTTTTTGAGACCACACTGGGGATACCGAGGTGGCAGGTCAGTGAGAAGAAAAAGATGAGTCCTTTCCCCAAGCTCATCATCGCTTCCATATCTTCCTGCAGATGGGGATTTCTTTCTGAATTGAATGGAAATAACCTTCAACAGCTGTGTCACACTGTGCTCAGAATAAGAGGCAAGCCAGTTGGTAGGGGGCCAGATTATTTGGTCACAACATCCTGCAGCAAGAGAAGATCTGTGCAGATGTTTTGCTGCAACACTGGCCTCTAAGCTCCCTACATAAAGCCCTTCCAGCTAGAGCCATCATTCACTCTAAGGGCTCACAAGCCAGAGACTAGCGTCTCTACCCCAAGAAGGGAGGCAGGGAAAGCGAGCTTGAGAGTCCATTACTCAAAAGTGCAGGGCCAAGGCATGAAAGAAAACAGCAAATTTCAAAAATGCAAAGCCCACCCAACTACAGTTGGGGGAAACAGCTCGGGAGTACATGAGCTTTGCTGCTAAGCTGCTCGGCACAGCTGGACCTAATCAGGTTCCGCTCGGGAAGCCTCTGCTTACTGCAGGCTGCCTGGCACACAGCTCAGGGGGAAATCCAGAGAGACACGAATCCGATCGTGCATGCCACCAGAAGCAGCCCCGGACACTCTCGGTGCTAAGGGACACGGAAATGCTCTAACCTACAAAGAAATGGGGGTCCTCCATGCGTTTCCCAATAATACATATTTGTCCAAAAAGGAAAGTAAGAAAAAGCCCCACTGGTCGGACAGAAAGCAGGTCTGTCCTCTGCACAGTGTAGGCACTGTTCTGACTTCATTTTTATGAAAGAGACACCCATGACAGACTGTTTTAAATAACTGACTATTTGCTTCCCAGTCGGGATGCATAATCTGCTCCATGAAATGGGCACTTAATCACCCTCTTTTTGAATCAGAACAATTGAGTGAGTTGCTAGTCAAACATTTCTGTCTCTCACCCCGACCAAACATCCCTGGAGTGAAAGTTCTCACTGTTTTCCTGACACTGAAGGCTCTTTTCTGCCTTGCTGTCTTTGCATAAGCTGGCCACTTGGTCTGGAAAACTGCTTTCTCTCTGTTGAATGCTTAAAAATCCTCCCTCATAACAAGGATGATGGTGGAGGTGATGATGATGATGATGATGATGAATGGTATATAACATTTGTAACGGTGTCCTCAGTGCCTGTCACTGCACCGAAACTTTGTGTGGATTATTGCCTTTATTTCTCAAAAATATAGTGCTCTTACTATCCTGTCTTATAAGCAACAAAACTCAGGCACAGAAGGGAATGTTGCCCAGGAAATATGGCAAATAAGTGCAAAAACTCTGCACTACACATTAACTAAAAAGGCTAAGGTGAAAACTACAAAGCACACCAAATATAAGGAAACTTCCACACGTTGCTGGTAGGGTTGTAAATTGGTAGAACCACACTGGAAAACTGTTTAATAGCATTTAACTGGGGTTGAAAATAAGCATACAAAATTCCACTCCACGATATGTAATTTAGACACCTCCCCTCAAAAGCAAATATATATTTATCTACTAAAAATGAACATAAGCATAGCCCAAATTCCAGGGGATATAGACTCAAATGAAATGCAGGTATATGTTCACTAAAAGATTTACACAATGTTAATTGCACGATTTGTAATAGTCCCAAATTTGAACTATTCAAATGTCATCAATGGGTAAAATTCAGTGTAATGATATAATGGGATAATAGAATACAGCATGGATATGAACTACTTACTCACAAAGTAAGGCAGGAAAAAAAAAGAAGCCTGTTGGAGAAAGTTACATATATTATGATTTCACTTACATAAAGTTCAAAAGTAAGCAAAATGAGTCTATGGTGTCATTTCATTCAGATAAAATGAATCTACTACCTTTGTCCACAAGAATAGTGGTTTGTCTTGCAGGAGGGTAATAATCATAATGGGAGCTTCCATGGTTCTAATAATTTTCTCTTGATCTTGGGGCTGGTTACACAAGTGTGTTCATTTAATGAAAACGCATATATAGGTGTCTTTTTTTTTTTTTTTTTTTTACTTTTCTGTACATATGTATGAAATACAACATATTTCAGTACAAATTTAAAACAAACAAAAAACAAGTCTGAGCAAATTCAAAGCTTGTGTTCTTAACCCCTCGATATATATCCATACTTTAAAAATAATTCAGAGTACAATAATCATGGCATACACACACAATACATATACCAACATCATATTATATGACATAATAATATATTATTTTATAACATTATAATACACAGTATAATATGTATTTTTTATATATACACATAATAGCATAATATGTCGTCGTCGGCAGCCGTCCGTCTCGAGAGACGATGGTGTAGCCTCTTCAGAGTCTATCTGCACCGCCAAGAATGGCTGTGCAGTCCGACTCGGGAGTGACATGGTATCTGTCTCCTCCCGTGTTGAATCGACATCTTGCGATGACGCTGAAGCTACAGAGCCTGGGCAGGGTAATATGGAGGGTCTGCTGTTGCCCATGCAGCAGACCCCCCCTCTCTTCGCAGCTGAAGGGTCCAAGGGAAAGACGGAGTCGATACAGCTTGGGTTCAGGTGCGCCGCAGGAGTTGCCGGTGTTGACTACAACGTCAAACCGCCTTAGGGACTCCGGCTCCGGATTTTCTGTCGGGGTTTACTCCCTTAGCCTTTCCCCTGAAGAGGTATGCCGCAAGGCAGCGGAGGTTTTTTGGAGTCAGAGTTTTCCTTCTCTGATGTACCCTGACTGGAAGATCGAACCAGCGACACTTAGCTCGCAGGCCGACGCTCAATCCACTGAGCTAAACCAGCCAGGGCAATCATAGATATGTACGGATAAAAAAAATAGTATAAAGGGTTCAGTACTATCCGCGGTTCCAGGCATCCGCTGGGGGTTTCAGAACATGACACCTGTGGATGAGGAGGGACAACTGTAGTCTGGGAATTCTGAGGCAGGAAGGGAGCTTAGAAGGAAGAGCATCCTCTTGTGCTGGACCCTCATTCCAGCATCTCAGTCAGCATAATATGTATTATATATATATATCCACTATATATATATATATATGTCCTGGCTGGTTTGGCTCAGTGGATTGAGCGTCGGCCTGCGAGCTAAGTGTCGCTGGTTCGATCTTCAGTCAGGGCACATCAGAGAAGGAAAACTCTGACTCCAAAAAACCTCCGCTGCCTTGCGGCATACCTCTTCAGGGGCAAGGCTAAGGGAGTAAACCCCGACAGAAAATCCGGAGCCGGAGTCCCTAAGGCGGTTTGACATTGTAGTCAACACCGGCAACTCCTGCGGCGCACCTGAAGCCAAGCTGTATTGACTCCGTCTTTCCCTTGGACCCTTCAGCTGCGAAGAGAGGGGGGTTCTGCTGCATGGGCAACAGCAGACCCTCCATATCACCCTACCCAGGCTCTGTAGCTTCAGCTTCACTGGAGAGGACACTCCAACATCATCACAAGATGTCGATTCAACACGGGAGGAGACAGATACCGTGTCACTCCCGAGTCGGACTGCACAGCCATTCTCGGCGGTGCAGATAGACTCTTAAGAAGCTACACCATCGTCTCTCGAGACGGACGGCTGCCGACGACGACGATATATATATATATATAGAGAGAGAGAGAGAGAGAGAGAGAGAGCGCAATATATAGCACACATGTGTGTGCCAGGATGTAAAATCAAGATGGGTTTTCCATTCTGTTCCATTGATCTCTGTGTCCATCCCTCTGTCATTATCACACTGTCTTGGTTCCTGTAGCCTTAACATCAGGTAGAAGAATCCTCTTGCTGTATACTTCTTTCAGAATTTTTTAGCTATTTTTGGCCCTGTACCTTTACATGTTAATTTTAGAATAACCTGTCTCTGTCTACTAATAACCTTGCCGAGATTTTAATAAGAACTGGCAGTAAACCTGCGGATTAATTTTGGAAGAATTGACATCTTTATTATAATAATACCAATCAATAAACATGATATGCCTCTTCATTTGTTTAACCTTTTGAAAATATTTCTTTCATCATCATTTTGTAATTTTTAGGTGTTGTAAATGTTTCACTTGATTTGTACCTGAGTATTTTCATTTCTTTAGAGAGATCGTAAATGATAGTGTGTTTCTGATATATGGTCTCCATGTTTGCTGTTGACACGCAGAAATGAATAAGTTCTTGTGTACTGATCCTGAATCCTACAATTTTGCTGAACTCAATTATTAGTTCTAGGAACTTTTGTGTTGTTGTTTCCTGTTGGTTTTGGTAGATATTTGGATTTTCTACATACATAATTATATCATCTGCAGAGAGGACAGTTTTGTTTCTTGCTTTCCAATCTGTATGCCTTTTATTTTTATTGCTTTATTGCAGTGGCTAGATTTCCCATTGCTGTGTTAAGAGTGGTGGGAGTGGACATTCTGTTCCCCAACAAATTTACTGTTTTAAAAATCTCAAAAATCAAATCAACAAGTAGACATTTTGTGCCCTCAATGCACTTCATTATCTTTTGTGGTCCCCTTCCCTCATGAAATTCTAGCTTTGTAGGAAGGATGCCCTCAGGAAGAACAATATTATATAATGCAAAATTAACTGCAGTGTTGAATCAAGGTGATATAGACTGAAATGAGTCAGATTTTCGGCTAAATTTCAGAGCCACTAGTATTTATGGTGTGCCTAATATGTGTCAGGTTGGTTTTTTGTGTGTGTTTTTTAATGAATCTGGATATAGGGTGAACATGATAGGTTCCTGGCCATTGTAAAGTTTATATTCTAGAGAAGGAAACAGTAAATAAATAAGTATATAATAATTCATAGGTTATTAAGTGCTATAAAAAGAACAAAGCAGGTGAAGAGAGAGAGAATGATGAGATGTTGTCAAGAAAGTTCCTTTTGAGTCGGTACCATTTTTGTGCACATCCTCCTGAATCAGGGCAAAGCATATCAAAGTAGAAGAAACAGCAGCAGCACTATCAAAGCACAGAAGCCCCAAAGACAAAGAGCCTTAGAGTGTTTGTGAACTAGCAAGAGGGCCGGTATGGCTGGAAGGCAGTAAGAGTGGGAGAGAGAGAAGGAAGAAATGAAGTTGGAGCTGTAAGCATGGGGGAAGTGATAAAGGGCCTCCGAGACTACGGAAAATACTTTGGATTTTCATAGTGATGAAAAGTGACTGATCATGTCTATCAGGATAGTGACTTGATGTAATTTATAGGTCAAGAAGAGCACTCTAAGTGTTGCTATCATAGACTACATGTTCAAAGAGGGCTGGCTTTGGTTGTGTTATTATTAATGTGTTATTAATAATGTTATTTCATAAAACCAACTGATTTTTCTCATGACCAGTAGTAATGGGTCACTTAACTTTCTGGTAGAAATATGTGCTATTATTGGAATAACATTAACATGCTATAAGAATGGAAGGGAAGACTTCCGGCCAAGATGGAGGCTTAGACGGACACGCTAGGTCTCCCTCTACAACCAGATAGGAATACAACTACTTCAAAACAAAGGATAACTAGAAATTCCAGAAAATAAAGCTACACGGAAGCCCAACACATGAAGTTATAAACCAGCGGTGCCATTTGGGCAGGTAAGAGTTAAAGAAGGCAAAGCTGTCTGCGGAGCGGCGGCGGGGGCGGGGCGGCGAAAAAGCCCGGAGGCTTGGCGCGACTCCAATCAAGCCCCTGCCGGTGCGCGACTCCGGCGCTGGGGAGAGCAGTCGCAGCATCGCCTTGAACAGTGAGGCCCAGGGGCGCGGGAGGACGGATCCCGGTCTCCTAGCGGAATAACTGTGTGTATCCATTTTGGACCCCCGCCCCCAAAGAAAGAAAGCACCACAGGGCTGCGAAATAGGTCGCAGACAGGCGCCGGGCGCTGACTTGTGACGCCAAAGGGCGCCGGTCGCTGGGTCATTACGAGTACACAGGCACCGCCCCCGACAGCCAGCCCAGGAAAACAAAACGCATCTGTCAAAATGAGGCAAACAACTATAGAGATCCCTGTGGTGCAGCTCACCAGACAGCAGATAGAGAACCTGACAGATGAACAGATAAGAAACCTGTCAGAGGCTCAGTTCTGGGCCATTGTTATCAGGTGGCTTACAGAATTCACAAAAGAGCAGGAAAAAGATATGAAAGAAGCGAAAAACTTTCATAACGAAAGGAACAAAACCACGTACGAGACAGATGGTGAGGAATCCAGAGTTCATTTCAACAAACTGGAATATGGAGAAGGAAGAAGCAGTCAACCAATGCAGCGAGAGGAAATAGGAAGCAACAATGAGACGATCAGAAACCTCTGGGACAGCTATAAAAGGCCCAACATAAGAATCATTGGTTTGCCAGAGAATGAGGAAGATGAACTAGAACTTGAAAAATTGAGTGAAAACATAATAAAGGAGAACTTCCCAGACTTGGGGAAGGGAATAGACCTGCAGGTCCAGGAAGCAAGGAGAGTTCCCAAGAGACTGGACCCAGGGAGAACCACCCCAAGACACATTATAATCAAAATGTCAAAAATTAAAGATAAAGAGAGAATCTTAAAAGCAGCAAGAGAGAAGAAAAGAATTATGTACAAAGGGGTCCCAATTAGACTATCAGCTGACTTCTCAAGGGAAACCCTACAAGCAAGAAGGAACTGGCAAGAAATATTCAAAGTAATGAAAATCCAAAACCTACAACCACGAATACTCTATCCAGCGAAATTGTCATTCAGAATAGAAGGACAGAGAAAGTGTTTCCAGGACAAAATAAAACTGAAAGAGTTCATTAGATCCAAACCACTGTTATATGAGAAGTTAAAGGGACTGGTTTAAATAACAGAAGATAGGGAGATGAAACAAAGGCAAACGAAACAGGCAACGAGAGTGGAAAAGGAACTGTGGGTAAGGGAAGCATAGTGGGGGGAGGTCAACAGGGAGGGGGAGTGGGGAGAGGGAGGGAGATGATATAGGAATTGGGGATCATGGTAGGAGGGAATGGAATAGACAGAGGTTGGGAGGAACTATATGCACAACTAATGGACATAATCTAAAAGGGGGGGACAACTGGAGGGAGGGGGCCACCGGGTGGAGGGGAGCAGAGGGAAGGGAAATTGGCACAAATGTAATATTTTAATCAATAAAACACATTAAATCTGAAAAAAAAAAAAAAAAAAAAAAGAATGGAAGGGAAAATAATAAAAATTCTGCCAATTATTATTTTAGTAGCTCTGTGAAATCACAATACTAGAAATTAAATTATTTGAAGTTTTAAAGGATCATGAATATTAACTTATGTGCATTTTTGTCATTTAAATCGTTATGACAAACTCCCCATCCAGGTATTCTTGTTTTATTTTATTGTATTTATTGGGGTGACTGGCTAACAAAGCTGTATAAATTTCAGGCGCACAATTCTATAGTACATCAACTGTATATTGTATTGCGTGCTCACCACCTCAAGTCAAGTCTCTTTCTATCACCATTTGTCCTCCTTTACCCTCCTCCACTGCCCTCCATCCTCCGTTCTCCAGTTATTCTTCTTCAAAAGACCTTGGACTCTGAAAGGCCATTTGATCTCTTTGGCTTTGATCAGAGACTAAAATTGCTTCAGAGAGAAAAAACTCTCATTGAGCACAGCCTCATTTCTATACCAGACAATTTATTATTTATTTAACTTTATTTTTTTATTGAATTTATTGGGGTGACATTGGTTAATAAAATTATATAGGGTTCAGGTGTACAATTCTGTAATGTATCCTCTGTATATTGTATTGTGTGTTCACCACTGCAAGTCAAGTCTCCCGCCATCACCATTTATTACCCCTATACCCTCTTCTACCCCCCCCACCCCTTTTCCCTCTGGTATTCACCATACTGTTGTCTGGGTCTATGAGGTGGTTTTGTTTTGGTTTGGGTTGGGGTTTTTTTTTCCCTTAACCCCCTCACCCTTTTCCAGGTAATTTAACCAAGAGGAGACCTCATCTCTGGCCACACTTCATTCTTGTATTTACCTTCCAGCCACTTCTCTGAATACATCACCTCTGATTACAATGTTATTTCAAAATTTACTTAGCTAAATAGGTTTTTATTCTTTGAAATTCTACTCAGGCATCACTATTTTATAGATATCCATATTACCTCAGGGAGGATAAATCATTCTCTCTTATACACTAAATCTATACCTTTTTGTAGTTCTGTGATTACCAATGACAATAATAAAACTAGATTATATTGAGTACTTATTTTATACCAGAAAAGCATATTGTATTATTGTCCTCCTCATTTAAGGAATATGAAAAGTGAGACTTGGAGATGTTAAGTAACTTACGTAAGTCCTAGAACTATTGCACTACAGAAGAAAAATTTTTATTATCTGGCTTTGTCTAGAGTGATTAAATTGCAATCATTATTTAGATCCAGAGATTTTTAAGTATGCATGGAGGTGTTCTGAGAGGCCCCAACAAACTTATAAGAGTCCCATGATGTATTTTAAAACTTCAAGGGGAACACAGTAATACTGTATATGTGTCAGACACTAAAAATAACCCTCTTGCCCCAGAAAGTTCAGTTTTTCCATTAGATTACATGACATTCTTTTCAATGACATCATAAGTTTGCAAAGCTGGGTTTCCCATGGTTGCTATATATATAAAGAGGAAATACTGAGCAAAAAATATATATATAGCAGTGTGGAACAGGACGGAAGGGGGAGAACATCCAATCTGATTCCCAACTTTGAGAAATTTTGCCAAGCCTGACAGGTGCACATATGTCATTCGTACACCGCTGTCGCTATTCAAGAGTGAAGTAAAAATACTCTTTTACTTCAATGTACATGTTACTATTTTTTCAAGTGGTATTTCGGGTATTTCTTTTGGTCTATGGGTGCTGTGAAAAAAATATTTAGATACTAGAATCACCATCAGTGCACAGGGTTTGAAAACCGCTGGCCTTGATATTTGTCTTGCCTACCAGACTGTGATTTCCTTAACTTCAGGGTAAAATCAGACTGGTGCGAGGAAAACTTGGAACCAATTTTTTTCTTCTTGTCTCTCTTCTGTGAAAGCTGGAAAACTTCTGGCTATAAAAACAAAAACAAAAACAGATCATCCAACTCATGCTGCCTCAATTAAAAAAGGAGTCAGGGCATGAGTATTGACCTTTTTAGTATATTCTTTTGTTTAGATCCCTTAAAAGAACTTGTCTCTTTTGTCTATGTTTGTTAGTACACTTCCATCGATGATATCACAAACACCTTTGGGACAATCACATAGATGTCTACTACACAAATAACTGTAGGAAGTCCAAAATGGAATATAGAAAAATTACATGAAAAGAAAGCTATAATGTTGTTTCCTGCTAAATTATCCAAAAGTTACATCAAAGATGTCTAGTTAGTCTCTATTAACAAGGGAAAGAATAAAGCAGATTTGTACTTTTGATTGCAAGTGATTAGTAAAGGATTGCCAGTTGACTTGGTGGGGGGGGAAGGGGTTGGGAAAGGTATGCCAAAATTTTTCTCCTTCATGGAATAGTCACTGATAGGACTAGCCATTTTTCTCTTGGAAATGAAGGCTGCCACATTCATCAAATACAAATTCAGGCTACTCAGTTTTACTTGAATTGCAGATAAATAAGAATAACTTTTTAGTGTAAGTATGTGTATTATTTATAACTGATTTTATATATACACACAGAGTTTATATTTTTTAAACTAATTAGTTGTTTTTAGAATTTACAGTTATATAGAAATAATAGTAACCATCAGGTATACTATAGACTAAATTTTTGCGCCCCGTCCCCCAATTTGTATGTTGAAATCTACCCTCCCACCATGTGATGGTATTTAAGAAATAAGGCTTTAGGGAGGTGATTAGGTCATAAGGGTGGAATCCTCATGACTGGGATTAGTGCCCTTAAAAAGAGACCCCAGAGAGCTCCCTAGTTTCTTCTGTGATGGGAGAACACAGCAAGAAGACTTCTGTCTATGAACCAGGAAGTGGGACCTTACTAGACACTGAATCTGCTGTCACCTTAATCTTGGACCTCCCACCCTCTAGAACAGCGATTTTCAACCGGCGTGCTCCAGCACACTGGTGTGCTGCAAGAATTATTCAAGCATGCAATATTTGACTATTTAATCAGGGGTACTGATCTCCTTTCCTTTAAAGTGACAACAATCAACACAACAATAACCGTCCAGTGTAAATGAATCAAAGTTATACCTATTTTTGTCAGATCACCAGAAAATATATTTTTGGTGTGCCACAGAAATTTAGTAGTTAGTTTATGCATGCCACAAAATGGAAAGGGTTTAAAATTGCTGTTTTAGAACTGTGATGAATAAATTTCTGCTATTTGTAAGCCAACCAGTCTATAGTATTCTATTTTAGCAGCCCAAACACACTAAGACAAGTTATATTTAAGAAACCATGAGATTCTGATTGTGTATTAGTAGTTGACATAGTGTTGACCAGAGTGAGCTAACCAAGTAAGCAGTGTGGTTGTAGACTAGTTTGGTTGGAATGATTTTTCACACAATTATTGTGATGTACCTATTTTCTCATCTCCCTTCTGAGCAACAGGAATCTCCTTGGTGAGTCATTCTGGGAATAGATCTAGGAATAACTTGGGAAATGAAGGGAAGAGCTAAGGACAGATGTCCCGGAGGCCTCAAAGCAGCCACAGAAGGAAATTTTTATATCATGACTATACCACAGACACAGAACAGAATACATCAAGTGTTAACAATCTCCCATGAAAGAGTTCTCATTTCTCTCCATAGCCTGGTTGTACTTAAGTCTCTCTAAGTTAGCATGAAGGAAGAGTATTCATGTGAATGCAACTAGCTACCTAATACATATATATATATATATATATATATGTATTAGGTATATATATTTCTGTTTTCCTTTTTATTATATTGAAATCATCACCTGTGGCCATGTAAAACCTATGCCAACACTTCTGACAGAGAATCTTTAAATTTTTGTTCACTGAAATATCATCATTATAATAGCATTAATAGTTGTATACAGCAGTAAAAATCCACTTGTTTTGGGATATCAGACATTAAGTCTGCATGAAAAAGTTAGACCCTGTTTTCAACCCATTTACCTTTGGAGAGTTTCTTTTGTGTGATTGAGCTACTTCATCCCAAATCACAAAAGCCAACCAGCAAATTTTCAGGAACTTTGCAAGGCTGTTTTTTAACATGGCCATTATTAAAATTTGAATTATATTAACTTATTAAATAAGCCATATTCAAAACAAAGTTTACACTCAAAATGAGTCACTTTCTAAAATTTTTACAACATTTTACTATCATCTATACCTCGAAGTTATTTATATTTATCATACCTGCATGATAGAAATCCTATGTAATGGGGCACTACTAGTCACTTCTCAACACCATGCTCAATGAAGTCACATTGGCAGCAGGAAATTGGCTACAGTGGGAACACTTACACTACAGAAATGGACAAATACCACAAATGAGTTGTAATATACCCACCAGCCTACCACTCACTGCAATTCAAGTGAATCAACAGGCCTCGATGTTATAAATTCACTCTCAAAATGGATCAGTCTTGACTAAAATTTTCCTAATTCAAAGAGGAGGTTTTTAATTTTTTTAAATTTTTACTTATTCAATTATTTTTAGAGAGAGAGGGAGAAGGAGGGAGAAAGAGAAGGAGAGAAACATCAATGTGAGAGAGACACATCAATCAATTGCCTCTAGTACATGTCTGACTAAAGGGAACTGAACCCGCAACCCAGGCATGTGCCCTGATCGGGAATCAAACAGGTGATCTTTTACTCTGCCAGAGGACACCCAACCAACTGAGTCACACTGGTCAGAGCAAGAGGTTATTTTAACACATAAATATCACAAGTCAACGTTTTCCTAAAATGATTCAGAAGCTTTCAAAATTTAGGAAGTTGTAATAAGTAATATTGCAAATCTAGCTCTTTCTTTAATGACAATTTTTATTTTTAACTTGAAGAATCATAGCTCTGAGAAATAAAAGAGGAAAACTCAATTTCTACAGGGCTGCCCCACCCAAATTTTGCAAGCATTGCCCCTCAGATAAGAAAGGATGTGGTCGTGAATCAGTTATTATTTTGAGAATTCATTATCTGTACCCTGAAGAGATATGGCCTTTTTAATATTTTTAAAGTACTCATATTTTAACATATTTTATCTTTAATGTAACACTGTGAATAAGTTAAAGTAAACTCTACTAAACTCTAAAGACACCTCTCTATTGCATAGTTTTTCAACACAGTTTATGGTTTACCATATAGTCTATGCTAATTACTATGCTTTACTTCCAGTTTTTATTTTCTGGCTTCTTTCTAGTCAATTCTTATAACTTTTTGATAATTTGTTATATAAAATTCACCTAGGATGCTTGCTATATATATATATACACATAGATACTCAGTTTGCAAGATTTCACTCACAGAGATTCTGTTTTAGAAAGTGGAACCAGTTAAAAGAAGGTAGAAATGTGGAAATTCTTGTTAGAGTGAATACAAAATAACCCTCAATCTAGGAGGTCATAATAAATGAGACCCAGCTCACCATTATCGCATCTACTTTGAGTCAAGAAACTGAAGAACCAGAGAGAAAGGAAGTTAACATCATTCATTTTTTAAGTAAATATTTAACATTTACTAGATAGCACCCAGTTCTGCAACCTAGGATTACAATGTTGATTAAAACAAAACAAAAACCTCTGCAAGGCCAAGAATATTTAGAAAGAATACTCAAGATGAGCCTGGAGATAAAAACATGTGCAAACAAAAATCTAGATGTCTTAGGTGGTTGCTGAAGAGGTACCAGCTGGGCTATGCAGAAGAAAGGGAAGCTTTGGAGTCCAGAAAGGGGACAAAATGGGAATAACGGGCAACTGAAGCCAAACAAATCAGTCTACAAATGTCACAGCTTTACATCTGTTCATTGTCCAGGACAAGCAGGGATTCTCCGATACACAGGCTGACTTCCTTCTCAGAAACTTGAAACACACCAGGTGACCCTGAAGGAGGACCTCCGTGTGTGGTCACACAGGGTTGGCATGGCGCAACTCCAGGCGGTTCCATTTACCTAGGCACGTGACAATGGCACCTTACTTGTGCGAGGTGGTTGCTCTGCTTGAAGACACGTTCCAGCAACTCACCACTGCCAGTATCAGGAGATTCTCTCTTCTTCTTTCATAGATTTATTCTAAGCTAAATACTTTCTAAATATCTGACATGGAGGATGATTTATATCAGGACCACAGAGATTCCTTTAGCTCTAACATTCTACAGCGCTGTAATTCTGAAAGCTTTAAAAAAAAAAAAACTGGGGGATTTGGAAGAAGAATACAATAACCCCGACTCACACTTCAGAGTTCGACTCTAGTTTCCTGTCTCCCTGACACCTTCTCCTCCCTGATCACTGCCTTCTCTAAACTTCTCCAGCAATTACGGTTTGAACCCTCCCAGTGTCAGATAAGAGCAAACTAGACTCTCAGGAAAAGGGCTGTTGAAAATGAGAAAGATATTAAAATAAGTCAGAGTGAGAAACTATGAAAACCAACAGAGGATGTGACCAGCAGTCCAAAGTGCGTTGGGTAGACAAGCTGCCACTGTCCAGGAAAGTAAGTAGGAGGGCAGAACACATATAGAAGAGAGAGGTTATTCTGTTTGCGTCTGTGTACTACAGGTTCCAGCTGTCATTCCAATCATAGCAGAATGGGGCGGGGCAGAGCGTTAAGCTGGGAAAAGCATTGAGCTCCTTAGGGAAGGGCACTGATGAGAGCCATGCAGATAGACAGAGTGCTGAGACACAGCACACACACACACACATACACACACACACATATGTATACTAACAGACTCACACAATGCAACTTGCAGAAAACCTAAGAATGACTCATAGGTTGGAGTAGAAAGAACGGGGTGCTACTTCCTTTCTCTGCTAGAAAAAGTGTTCTATTTTGTCATTATAACTACTCTATCCTTTGTCATAAATACTTGGGACTCATGAGGTTTCAAGTATCACTGGAGTTCATACCTTTTTTATTTCAAAAATTTATTCTAGTTACAGAGAAAACCTGGATCCCTAAATGGTTGTAATAGTCTCAGTAACAAGAAGCTGTTTCCTCCTTAAGCATGTGAATTTACAAGTCCAACAAAGAAGGTTAAAATAAGAAGAGGAAGGCTCACTACACTCTAATTATTTGTTTTAGAGGAAAGAATTGATCCAGATGACAGAAGGAGACAGAGCAGCCAGCACGAAGGGTCTTTTGTGTAGGGATGTGTTAGCCACACCAGATAAAGAAAGGAAGTGACAGGAAACCAGAGAGTTTATTTTAATGATCCTATCCTGTCTTCCATCATAATGTAAACAACCATCCCGTTTTCTAGCCAGACGGCAGGGTTTTCCATCGCCTCATGCGACCACAAATGTGAGCCACACTAAACAGCCCTTGCTGGCAGAAGATAAGGAGGAAAGAAAGTGCCCGTGTGAGGTTTATTTATTTTATCAGAGGCTGCAACTGTCAAGGGAGACTGTAAATGCCATCCACCCTATTCTGGACAGGCTGTCAGCATCAAAGCGGTAGCCTGTGGAGAAGAGTCTGGAGTCTTCTCATCACCCTGAAGCAAAGCCCCTCCAAGTTAAGCTGACCTTGCCCAGTGCCTGTGAGATGAAACACAGACCCTATAGCTCACGGGTTTGCTGGCAGGCAGGTGTTGTTTGGGCCAGTGCTTTGGGAAGGGGGTTAAGAACCGCCAAGGAAGAAAACTGAGGGCACAGTGGACGAAAGCCGGGGTTTGCGTTAACCCTTAGCCCATGGTGTTCCTGGCCTTTCTGCACTCCTCACTTCAGGATATTTTAAGAAAGAGGACTGTGTTTTCAGACTGTAAATACGAGTGCGGCAGGTTGAACCAGGATACACCAAATATTTTTCTCACTGAAGGAGACCAGTGTAGAATCTGGATGCCAACAAGATGACCGCAGAGCCAGCCGTGTGTCTTGTATTTACTCACTTAGAGCTGATGGGAGTGGAAAGAAACAGCTGGCATGCGCTATTGCCATTGGGAAGCAGCAAGATGCAGCATGCCATAGGAGATTATTTTAAACCCGAGGAATCCTACTGCCTCGCGTCTTGGAGAGAGCCCTCTGACTCTGCGAGCTTCTTTGTTAACGTACATTCACATACACAGAGGTGTTTTAACTGGATCCCACTGGTGAGATTTTTGATTTTGTGGTCAGCACACTTTATCTTTCCGCCTTAAGGTATGCTTGTGTGATTAGACAGAAGATTGAATTCAAAATTAGAAGTTGAGTTGCTTCAGAAGGAACAATGAAAAAGGAAAACGAAAAAGTCATCCTCTGCCATATCGGCTTTGAATGGTGATGAGAACTCATCCTGCTAATTAATTATAAAGCCATGTCTTTATTTTTTCATGTGTGATGCAGAACTTAGAAGAGGCCTTAATTTTCTTTCCACAAGCAGTTGGTAACGACCTCACAAAAGCCTCCCACAGCCTGAATTCTTGAGTACATTTACTGTTCCATGACTAACACTTCTAATACACCCTCCAAAGCCAAATTTGTCCTCTCCCTTCCTCCACCAGGGAAATAATCCAACTGAGATTTGCCAGAGGAGGCCTTCAGATTGTGGCCTATTTGTATTTTATTCCACATCTGAGAAAAGCCCATCTATAAGTACAATTTTAAGGAGAGGTCTTTGTTTTCATAGAATTTTAGAGCCAAAAGCAAATTTTAGAGAGCCTCAAGATCAGTTTCCTCTTCCAGAGATGTATCCTCAACACCTAGCAAATTGCCTGACATATAAGTGCTGAATTAAAGTTAATTGATCGATTCTGATGGCTTTTCTTCAGACACTCACACTCTTTGTTTCCAATATTCATTCTCATCCTTCAAGATTCTTGCTATAGATGTGGGAGAGTATTGTGTGGGTACCAAATTGAAGAGGAATGTCTTCCTTTTTTGTTTTGTTTCTTGCTAAATCCTACTAGTTGTCTTTTGTTTTAGTTATTATGGTGGTTGTTCTGTTTTTTTTCTTTTTTGTTTTGTTTCATGTTATCTGTTTCTTTCTCTAAAAGACTGGCATGGAAAAGAATACTAGATGTATTTTCTTATCTGTTACATTCTGGCACACGTATACACACACACACACACACACACACACACAGATTTGAGACTCCTACAAGGGGATTTTCTCATGGCCTCAATCATCTTTATAAATTTAATCATCTACTTTTTATCATCTACCATATTCCCCAATAAGGAAAATTCATTCACTTCTTAAGGCACGTATTAAAAGCTGAAAAAGTTTCTAGTCCTCCCATCCTTACTCCCAACATATCTTCAATGATGACTTTTCAGTCTGGTGCTTGAAGCTATTTTATAGAAAGCTCTTTATGATCACTTTTATGTTACAATCTCAGAGAAGATTTAAGTGATTTGACCAAGACCTCATGTAAATTAATTGCAGAAATAAGATGAGAATACAGGTTTTCTGATTCCAGTTCAGTACACGAGGCCTGTCTGGGAAAATTCCAATCATTGTTAACATAATGAGAACCGTTTGCATGACATTGATGTAACCTGGCAGTCAAGGTTAGTGGACTGGAATGCGCATGCGTGGACAATGGCAACTTCACTGTACTAGTCAGCGGGGGCAGTAGACACCCACTGAGTGAGCATGTGTTCTGTGTGGTCATCACATTCAGAATGACTGAGCAAGGAGAGCAACGAATCTGCATCAAATTTTGCATTAAGTTTGAACATGCCTCTGCAGAAACTATTTGGATGACTCAGAAGGCCACAGCTATGGGCAACTCGTGATTGGCAACTTGATCACGACAATGTGCCCACTCATGCATCATGTCTCGTGCAGAGTTTTTTGCATCAAATCACCCAGGTGACTCAGCCCCCCTACAGTATATACTTGTTGCCCTGCAACTTCTGGCTTTTCCCAAAACTAAAATCACCTTTGAAAGGTTAGAGAGTTCAAAAATATTACAGGGTAACTGATGGTGATTGGGAGAACTGTGTGAGGTCCCAAGGTGCCTACTTTGAAGGGGACTGAGGTGTTATTGTCCTATGTACACTGTTTCTTACATCTTGTATCTTCCTCAAAAATTGTCTATTTTTCATATTATATGGCTCGATAACTTCTGGACAGACCTGCTACTTTTTACTACACCCAGGAGTAGTAACATGTTCATAGGAAAGAAGAACATGGGAATGTGAACAAAATAATCATATTGTGCGATGGTTTCTCTAGTGTTATGAATGTCCACCATGTCGCTCAATGAAATAAAACGGCGCCAACTGAGAAAGCATAAGCTGTGCCCAGAGGTGATTACAAGGTAATGGTACAAATGATAGAACTGCAGGTAAATGGGAAAACAGCATGAGATTGATCAGGGGGCCAAGAAAATATCAGAATGAAAATGACCTGAGAATTTCTTGTGGAAAAGAGCTTAAAAAGAACTCTACTCCAGCCACAAAGTGCACCTGCTTCCCCCCAAATAGCATCACTGCTTGCATTGTGGCTGCTGTCAAAAATGTCCTTCCCTTTCCTCCTTTCTATGTCTGAGTCCTGCCTTCACTTACAGACGCCCCATGACACTTTCTCTGAGTATCCTGGCCCATAGTTTTTTCTTCTTGCTCTCAACCTTAGCCAGCTATTTGACTGCTAAAATTTTTTTTAAATTTTTTACTTATTCCCCCAGTAGACTGAAAACCCCTGTGCTTTCCACTTTTTTTTTTTCAAGTGATTTAATACCACTCAATACCTTTCTGGTAACACACTGACTCCAGAGTGAGGGAGGAAAGGCACACGGGAGTTACAGTAAAAGGTGCAGGACATTCTGGGTGTGTCTCAGACTTGCGACACCTGCGCTGATAGCTTGGTTTCCCCTTGTATCCTTCACCCCTCCATGCAGAAGGTCATCCATGACCAGGAGTGCACTGTCAGGAATTCTGGAATAATTCAGGAATTTCTCTTACCACATGTGCAAAGAGTTGTTATTCGGGTATATAAATGTCAATTAAAGTTAGGAAGCAAAAAATTGAATAACCAAAAAATAAAATAAAAAACAAAAAAAATAAATAAATAAATAAAAGTTAGGAAGCAAAAAATTATTTCAAATTATACTCTTTAATGAGTCTAAAATTAGAACACACAGTCAGGAAATGGATCTTGTCCTCTCATTATTACTTTTGTTATTTTAGAGAAAGAATGCATTTGAAAGAAAAGTTTCTCCTATTAGAATGAACAAAATCTGGAGCACTGACAACACCAAATGTTGGCGAGGAGATGGAGCAATGGGAACCCATTCATTGTTAGTAAAAAGGCAAAATGGTATAGCCACTTTGAAAGACAGTTGGCGGATATTTTTAAAATCTCAAAATATTCTGAGCATGTGATCCAGAGGCAACTTCTTAGTATTCACCCAAGGAAGTGAAAAACATGTCTACACAAAAAGCTGCACCTGGATATTTATGGCAGCTTTATTCAAAATTGCCAAAAACTTGGAATGAACCAAGATATCCTTCAGTAGGTGAATAAATAAACTGTGATACAGCCACACAATGGAATATTGTTCATGACTATCAAGCCACAAAAAAAAAAAAAAAAACTCAGAGAGACCTTAAACAGATACTACTAAGTGAAAGAAGCCATCTGACAAGGCTACATACTACATAGTGTGATTCCAACCATATGACATTCCGGAAAAAGCAAATCTATGGAGACAGTAAAAAGATTAGTGGTTTCCAGGGGTTGAGGAGGGGAGGGACAAACAGGCAGAGCACAGAGGATTCTAGGGCAGTCAAAATACTCTGTATGATACTATCATGATGGATATATGGACTCAGACATTCCTCCAAACCCATAAAATGTACAGCAGTGAGAGTGAACTGTAATGTAATCTAAAGACTTCGGGTGAACAATGATGTGTCAACGTATGCTCATCAACTGTAACAAATGTACCGCTCCCGTGGGGGTTGTTGATAATGGGGAGGCTGTGCATGTGTGCGGGGCAGGAAATATATGGAAAAACTCTACCATTTCTTCAGACTGGGGACATCTGTAATAGCGTTAACAATAAAAATTTAAAAACACTAAAAAAAGACTCAATTTAAAAAGAAAGACACAAACACCTAAAAACTAGTTACATTGATATATCTGCTGAAGTATATTTAGGGGAACTGTACTGAAGTCTGCAACTAAGTTTGAAATGCATCAGTTATGATGGACTGTTGGATGGAGAGATGGGTAGATATTTGATGTAGAAGAAATAACACAAATGCTAATTAATTTTTTAACGATTTTATTTATTTATCTTTAGAGAGAGGGGAAGGGAGAAAGAAAGAGAGGGAAAGAAACATCAGTGTGTAAGAGAAACATCGATCAGTCGCCTCTCACATGCCCCAGCCGGGGACCAGGCCCACAACCCAGGCATGTGCCCTGACTGGGAATCAAACTGATGACCTTTTGGTTCACAGACCAGCACTCAGTCCACTGAGCCACAGCAGTCAGGGCACACAAACTAATTATTGATACTAAGATGCAGTTTTATGGATGTTCACTGTAAAAATCTCTTAACTTTCTAGTATGTTTAAAAATATTTAAATTCATTGTTGAGAAAAAAATCTAATTATGATGTAAAAAAGTAATAAAAGAGTTACCTAATTTTTTAATCCACTGATCAATCTATAAGCAGACTGTGATCAATAAAGTCCATCATGCATGTGTGTGTGTGTGTGTGTGTGTGTGTGTGCTGTGAATATGAAAAAACTAAGGTCCACTGATTAATAAAATCCACTGATTGACTAGGTTCAAAGGTCATATTGACATAGATGAAAAGACATTCATCTCACTTATAGGCTACGTATCTACGCGTAGTTCAGGAACTTCTTGTCTAAATGGGAGTGGTGCGTTTTGGGAGTAGTGATTTAGCTAAAGCTTAAATAAAATAGTTGATGTAAAAAAGTCTACTTTTTGCTATTATAAGTGTAATATATACTATTTATAAAAACTAGATTATTATAAAAACGAGAAAGAAGTTTTTAAAGTGCCTATGTTTCTGTTCATTCTATGTATACATTTTTTGTTTTCTTATTGCTTCCCATCATTAAATGTGATTACTTTTTTAAATATGTATTTCTTTCTCATCACAAAAGCAATACATTGTCACTGTGGTATTTAAGAGAATACAAAAACACACCAAGGACAAGTAAGAGTCAACTATGCCTCCATGACTCACGTGCAACTGCTTACAAAATTATTTTTCTAGAAAACCAGACAAAGCTATAAAAATTATAGAACGCTAATCAGACTCAATGAAAAATAATTGAGAGAAACTTTCTTGATTTCAGGTTTCTTTGAACCTGGCCAGTCTGGACGCCTCCCTGAGAAACACGAGACCCCTCGCTGCTCTGTCCAAGGCTGTGCGTAAGCTTCCTCTGGCTTCTCCCAGCCCTGGAGGAGGGTCCGTTTCCCACCTGTTGCCTGGAGCAATCTCCCTTTCAGACTGGGAACATTGTTTTTCTTTAAAATAGTAGCCTCCTTTAACCTGATTGGAGGCTCTTAGCGAACAATTTCAAGGGCTCAATGGTTTTTCTACTCTTCCCTGAGTGGAGTGCCTCTGTTCCAGGGTACAACCTCCTGCCTGATATGTAAAAGCTGTCAAATCTGGGCAAGTCCCTTACTTCAACTTTAATTGGAGTAGGAACACCAATAGTGTGCACATAAAATTGTTGAGAAAGTGAAATCAGGCATTACACACAATGTTCTCAGAACAGCATTTGGCATACTGCACACCTTGCATAAACATTAGCTGTTGTATTGGGTTCTCCTTGACCTTCCAAGTGGATGTCTTCTTTTAACCAATATATCAGTATGTCCTCATTAACTTTTAATTGTTCACATTCATAAAATAAAATCATATTTTGAAAAAAAAAAATTGTGACCTGTAGGGCTCAGTCTTAACATTTATCTCCAGACTTTTCCTAGAAAGAGAAAGAAGCATCCTGTCCAGGGACCAGCGGGAACCACACAGACCTCACCCCGCTTTATCTCACTTACCTTATCTCTCAGTGTTGGCAGGCCTTCCCCACCTGACCCTGATCCAGAAACCAAACCCTGCTCAAATCTCAAAGCTTCTTCTAACCCTCTCCTTCCGGATCTCTTAAAGCCCTTTCTGGCTGCATCACTGCATTTTGGATGTTGCTTTCTTTTTTCAGAGTGGCAAAATTTTAGAGCAAATATTTTATTTAATGATGATGCATTAGAAGCATGCTATCCCTTTTAATTTAGTATCCTACTTCAAGCTCTACCCATTTCATGTAAGAAGAAAAATAAATCAAATTATAAGGATTGGGAAGATACAACATTGCCCTTATCAATGTAGAAAACACAAAGTAATCTACAAAATGTAACTCTTGAGAGATTAGAGACATTGCTGGCTATGAGATCAATTAGACTTATATAACAGCAAAAAGCTTGGAGAAATTTAAAAAATGAATAAACAGAGTAGTATTTGTGCAACGATTGGAAGACCTAAGAAACAACAGAAGAGCCCAGAATCAGAGTGCCACACATACATTCCTTCATACAGTTGTTTTCTCCTTTTGCCTATGCCTCTACCTTTTTACCTCAGGTGGACAGTCATCACTAGGATTTTGCTCATTTCTTCCAAAGCACCTAACACAGAAAGACTGATTTTTGTATACTTCGTTTTTGTTGGTAGTTTTTAGTGCCAACGTTATCTTTGGCAGAATATATGAGAATGTAATAAGGTTGGGGAATTATTGAGGGGAGATTTTCTGAAAAAAATTATAGTAAAGAGTAAAGTATAAAAATGGAGATAAACACAGATAATTTAAATATCATAAACCATCTAACCTACAAAGTCAAGCTACCACAGCTTTTTTGTTCCAAGTTCATGTGCTGCTGCAATACCTCTCCACCCCAAGGAAATGGATACATCTAATTTTTTGTTCACCTAACGTAGGCTTATGGAGACATTTTGGAAAAATACAAAATTATATAATGAAAAAAGTAGACTTCCAATAATGCTGTTTTTATTTTGCTTTGAATACATATTATAATGTGAATATTTCTAATGTAATTATAGGTTATATCATGTTACATAGGTTATACTCACATGAACTATCATACATTGACTATTTCCTTGTTGTTGGATACTTGGGCTATTTCTGTCATTCCTATTATGAAGAAAACTGTGAACTGTAAGACTTTGCACATGCGTGTTTATCAAAATCTCGACATTTCTCACAATACGCACTCCAAGGGAACGTGATTATTGGGATCAAGATATAAGTAGATGTGTAGTCAGGCAGTGATGAATGTTGCTTTTCCCAGGTTGCCTTCAGAGAAGGCTGCAGACACTTGGCCACAACAACATGCCTGTCCCATTTGCAGATCATCAAGTATATTTTTTCAGTCTTTTTCAAAATTGATATTTTTTCAAATGTTGTTTTTATTTGCCTTGTCTAATAACAATGGTGAATATTTCCAAAGTGTGTTAACCAGATGTAACTATGTGAATTATTTCTTCCAGTATTTAGCACATCTTCTATAATAATGTAAGTATTTTTTTCCAATATAGCAAAGATATTTTAAAATATTTTTAGAAGATATGTATACTATGGAACCTATAATAAGAGTATTTGACTGACTTAGGGTGCTCAGAAAGGTTTAAGTACGCCTTTCATGTATTTCTAAATAGGCCTTTCTCTCATACCTCACAGTAGCTCTTTCCATTTTTTCAATACTTTCCTCAGGTATCCTATTTTATTTATCCTTGAAACATAAAATTTTGTTCAGGGTGTACATACATGAGAATGTTTTAATACTTAGTTTGTCTTGGGATGTGGAGATCACTTTCAAACTGCTCATTCAGGTCCTAATCAGTGAAGTAAATTTTTCCTTTGATTGTATCATTAATATTTCAACTCATCTAAGAGCATTCTGTTACCTTCTGTGTTAATACCTATAATTCTTAGCCTGGGTCTGTGATCTTTGTCCTCCATGGCCATCATTTTCACTATTATCATTTTCTTTTTTTTTTTAATCATTTTTCTTTTTTCTGTGAGATTTTCTCACACTTGTCTTCCTCATCACTGATTAATCCTGGTTGGAACCTCTCTGAGCAAACAAAATTCTCAAATATTTATTTTATCTTCTACTGTTGTTTATAATGTGTTTTAACATAACTGTCCTTATTTTCTTTGCATATTTCACTTTTTTCATTTATTATCTAAGTGCGGGGCCTTTTTTCTTATTCATTTCCTTCTCTCAGTCGTTATTGCCCTAGAATTTTTTATCCAATTCCCTTAAAGAATTTGTCACATACTATTTTCAGGTTCTATTTTAAAATTTCCTTTGCTTCCTATATAAAATACATCTTAGAAGTAGGTCTTTCTTCTGAGTCTTTAGAAAAACGTAATCTTTTCTTTTCTATATTTATTGGTCCCATGGTTTCTGATGTTGAGACTAGTTTTTTGTTTTTTATTAATTTTGAGAGAAGGAAAGATCTATCCAGACATGGTATTGGCCAACAGATCTTTGTGGGAACTGCCCTTGGCTTCTCTCTCTGAGCATCTGGCTGTGAGTTCAATCTTATGTTCATATTTACAGCGGGTGAGAAAGGGAGGGGACAGGGGATGGTTTTATAGTTTTTAAAATTTATCTGCTCTAACTCAGCAGACTTGAGAAGAGATTTTCTCTAATCTCTAGTACCTGATTATCAGTCTGCCTAAAATCTTCAGTATGGTATCTTACCTGAGATAGGAATCTTCCCATCTCCGCATTGCCCATCCCTTTCCTAGCTAATTTCCAAAGCCCCTTTATTATGCAGACATAACTCCCAGGATTCCATGCTTACTCCTTTGTATGAAAGGAATGCTGGAATGGCATATATCTATGGGTTTGTGTCTGGTAACTTGGGGATACAAAGAACTATGAAGAAAAACACTCACCTCAAAATACAAAATGGCATTACAGGAGCAACTGCCTAATTTTTTTTATTCTTATAGTTTAAACGGAATTTGAATTTAGGTCCATTTGACTACAATGTTCAAGCTCAATACAGAAGACACTGCTTCTAGAACCTGATCTATTTCTTGAAAAGGTAGAACCCGACACAAAATAGAAAGACATTTCTAGTCCTCAAAGATACAGATATCACCTATGAAATAACAGGTGACTCGTGATTAATTCTAGAATAAAGATAAGGTAAAGCATTAATATTTTTAATACAAGCATTAGACAATCCATTTCTGTAATACGTCAAACTCCTCTTTGTATTCCATAAAGCCTTGGGGTGTTTGGGGTAAACAAGAGTTGCAGTACATTAAAAGTGTGGTCTGATTCATGTCGAGACAGCAGGAGGATCACTCCCTTTGGTCTGGACACTACAGTTCTCTTAATTCAGCCCCGGATCCAATTATCCTCTTGGCAGCCTCGATGCGCTGGTGACTCATGTTGGGCTGGCAGTCAGCTGAAGCCGCTACTCTCTCTCACACGTGCAGCTGTCTGGTTACATCTCCCCCATCCTGGCCTGGGGCAGGGCTTCCCAGCGCCTGAACGCTGTTTTCACGTTCCCTGAAGTTGTCTCATTTACAAGTATAAATATCTCACGCACTGCCTAATCATTATGACAGAGGGGTGAAACAAGCTTGAACTGTTATTAATTTGCCCTGTAAGGCTAGGAGACTAAGTCAATTAGAAAGCGATTTAAGCAGTTAGAAATAATATCAATTTCTCCCTTCTCACATCTAATAATTTGCCCTGGCTGGTTTAGCTCAGTGGATTGAGCGTCGGCCTGCGAGCTAAGTGTCGCTGGTTCGATCTTCCAGTCAGGGTACATCAGAGAAGGAAAACTCTGACTCCAAAAAACCTCCGCTGCCTTGCGGCATACCTCTTCAGGGGAAAGGCTAAGGGAGTAAACCCCGACAGAAAATCCGGAGCCGGAGTCCCTAAGGCGGTTTGACGTTGTAGTCAACACCGGCAACTCCTGCGGCGCACCTGAACCCAAGCTGTATCGACTCCGTCTTTCCCTTGGACCCTTCAGCTGCGAAGAGAGGGGGGGTCTGCTGCATGGGCAACAGCAGACCCTCCATATTACCCTGCCCAGGCTCTGTAGCTTCAGCGTCATCGCAAGATGTCGATTCAACACGGGAGGAGACAGATACCATGTCACTCCCGAGTCGGACTGCACAGCCATTCTTGGCGGTGCAGATAGACTCTGAAGAAGCTACACCATCGTCTCTCGAGACGGACGGCTGCCGACGACGACATCTAATAATTCAACAATTTTCTCTGTTCTCCTCCTGAATAAAATTATCACACAAATTCTGTGCATCCACATTTTCTCTGTAAAGGTTCCAGCTGAGGAACTGTGGGGGAATTCTTAAACATAGGGCAGACATGTACCTTTGGCCCTCAAGGCTTGTCCCCTACTCCACCTCAAATGTAATTCCAAATGTCTGTATGCCCCCCTGGGAAAGATGCCCATTTCTCCCCAAATGCCTGGGTCCCAGTAAAGGGCACTAACGTTTTCTGAGCATCTGTCATATTTAGTTAGAGTTAGACACTGTATTTCATATGCTAGTTATTTCACTGTCATGCCAACTTTGTGAGTTATACGTGACTCTCTCTGTTTTATAGTGGCAAAACGAAGGGGTACAGGAAGTTGTCCATTATTTTTAAAGTATATTTTATTGATTATGTTGGTACAGTTGTCCCAATCTTCTTCCCCTTTTCTCCCCTCTGCCCAGCACACGCCCTCCCTCAAGCAATCTCATCCTCCTTAGTTCATGTCCATGGGTCATGCATATAAGTTCTTTGACTTCACCCTTTCCTATATTATTCTTAATTTTCCCCTGTCCATTCTGTACCCACCAACCATGCTTCTTAATCCCTGCACCATTTCCCCATTTCTCCCCCTCCCCCCTCCCAGCTGATAACCCTCCAAATGATCCTCACACCTATGATTCGGTTCCTATTCTGGTTTGCTTTGTTGAATTTTGTTCCTATTTTTTAGATTCAGTTGTTGATAGTTGTGCGTTTATTGTCATTTTAATGTTCATAATTTTGATCTTCTTTTTCTTAAGTAAGTCCCTTTGACATTTATATAATAATAGCTTGGTAATAATGAACTCCTTTAGCTTTACCTTGTCTGGGAAGCACTTCATCTGCCCTCCCATTCTAAATGATAGCTTTGCTGGATAGAGTAATCTTAGTTATAAGTCCTTGCTTTTATCACATTGAACACTTCTTGCCAGTCTCTTCCTGCCTGCAAAGTTTCTTTTGAGAAATCAGCTCATAGTCTTATAGTCACCCCTTTGTAAGTAACTCTCTGCTTTTCTCTTGCTGCTTTAAAGATTCTCTCTTTATCTTTCACCTTTGGCATTTTAATTATGATGTGTCTTGGTGTGATCCTTCTTGGATCCAGCTTGTTTGGGACTCTGTGTGCTTAATGGACTTGTATGTCTATTTCCTTCACCAAATTTGGGAAGTTTTCCTTCATTGTTTTTTCACATAAGCTTTTTATTTCTTGCTCTTCCTCTTCTCCTTTGGCACCCCTATGATTCGAATGTTGGCACATTAAAGCTGTCCCAGAGGTTCCTAAGCCTCTCCTCATTTTTTTCAATTCTTGTTTTCTCATTCTGTACTTGTTGACTGTTTTTTCTTCCTTCTATTCCAAATCATTGATTTGAAGCCCAGTTTCCTTCCCTTCAGCATTGGTTTTGTGTGGATTTTGTTTGTTTGTTTGTTTCATTTAGCATAGCCTTCACTTCTTCCCTTATGCCTTTGCCATACTTAAGTATATCTGTCAAGCCTGTGAGCATCTTTATCACCAATGTTTTGAACTCTACATCTGTTAGGTTGGTAATCTCCTCATCTGTTAGGTTGACTATCTCCTCGTCGCTCAGTTCTCCCACTGGAAACTTAATCCAATCCCTCTTTTGGGCCATACTTCTGTCTTCTCATCTTGACAGATTCCTGTGCTTGTTTGCCTCTGTGTCTTAGGTAGAGCTGTTGCACCTGTTACATTGTAAGGGGCGGAGCCTTAGGTATTCATCAGTACCAGCTACCCGTTTCACCACATTGTGGCGCTGTATGTGGGGGAGGGATCTGAGAGGGAACAATGCCTCTTGCTCAGCACTTGCCCTTTTCCAGGCACTTCTCCCACTTTCGTATGGGACTGGCGCCTCTCTAGCTGTTGCCCTAGATGTCATTCCCAGAGTGGGTGGATCTGCAGACATTCTAAGACTGTGGGGGCCCCTTAAACAAGTGGACTCTCCTGAGAGACCGGCAGTTACTTCCTCTGCCCCAACCCCCACTGGTTTGCACAGTCAGAAACAATGAGGCTTTATTTTCCATGGTGCTGAGACCGTGAGCTGTGTGGTCTGGTCTGGTGCTGGGAGTGCTCCCCAGCTGTCCCAACTTTTTAAAATGTGTGACTGTGCTTTCCACCAGGCTGCCACTGCTGCCGCCACCACACCACACCTCGTCCTCTCCACCCCAGCTCAGCCCCTCCTACCTGTCTGGATAAGTATTTCTACTTTATATCTTCATTTGTTGGATTTCTATGCAGCTCTATTTTCTGGAACTTCTGGTTGTCTCTAGTTTTGAGGTAGTTGTATTCTTTCTTAGTTGTGGAGGGAGACGCAGCATGTCTGTCTAGGCCTCCATCTTGACTGGATGTCCGTTATTTTTTAATTAATTTTAGCTTTTTATTTTGAAGTAAGTATAGATTTACAGGACATTGGGAAAATAGTACAGTTAAGTCCCTTCACCCAATTTTCCCAGTAGTTGTATTATACATAACTATAGAGGAACATGAAAACTAGGAAATGACATTGGTAGATGTATGCACAATTCTATGCCATATTTATCATGTGTAGGTACATGCAACCATCACTGCAGTTAAGATACTGAACTAGTCCATCAGCACAAAGATCTCTTTATAATCACACCCACTCCTCCTGCTACCATCCCAGGCCCCTGGCAACCACTACATTGGTCTCCATCTCTATAATTTTGTCATTTAGACCATGTTATATAAATGGAATAATATGGGGTTTGATTTTTTGAGAATTCTTTTTTTCATGCAGCATAAATCACTTGAGATCCATCCAAGTTGTTGTGTATCTCAATAGTTCTTTTTTCAATATTCACAGTTTGTTTAATTTTTCACCCAGTTGGGTTATTTCTAATTTGTGGCTACTTTGGATAAAGCTGATATGAACAATCATGTATTGGTTTTTCTGTGGGTATAATTTTTTTCTTTCCCTGGGATAAATGCCCAGAAGTACATTGCTGGGTTGTATGGTAAGTGTATGTTTAGTCTTTATTTTTCTGATTTAGAAAACTGCCCAAAAGTTTTCCAAAGTGACTGCACAGTTGTATATTACCACCAACTATGCATGAGATATCCGGTTTCCTCTGCATCAGCACCAGCTTTGGGTATTATCGCTGTTTTATTTTAGTTCTTCCTAAAAGTGTGTAGGCTCTCTCATTGTGGTCTTAATTTGCATTTTCTTAATGACAAGTGATAATTTCTTTAATGTCAATTGACAGTGAAATCTTCATGTGCTTTTTTGTCATCTGAATGTCCTTTCTGGTGTCCTCTTCTATTCATATCTTCTGCCCACTTTCCAGTTGGGTGTTTTTCTTACTGTTGAGTATTGTGTGTTTTTTATTTATTTTAAATACGAATCCTTTGTCAGATATGAGGTTTGCTGATATTTTCTGGCAGTCTGCAAGTTGTCTTTTCATTTTCTTAATCAGGTCTTTCTAAGAGAAAAAGTGTTGTTTTTTTTTTTTTTTTTTACTTTTGTTGAAATCCAATGTACTGATTTTTCTTTTTAAAGTTGATGATTTTGGTATCATATCTAGGAACTCTTCACCAAGCTCTAGGTCCTGAAGATTCTTTTAGTGTAATTTTCTAAAGTTGTAAAAACTTCTGTTTTACATTTAAGTCTATGATTCAGCACTGGCTGGTGTGGCTTAGTGGATTGAGTGCTGGCCTGCGAACCAAAGGCTCTCTGGTTTGATTCCCAGTCAGGGCACATGCCTGGGTAGTGGGCCAGGTCCCCGGGTTGGGGCATGTGAGAGGCAACCACACATTGATGCTTCTCTCCCTCTATTTCTCGCTCCCTTCCCTTCTCTCTAAAAATAAATAAATAAAATCTTTTTAAAATCTGTGATTCATTTGACATTGATTATTTTTTAAAACTTCTTAGTATGAACAGACTTTGAATATGTAGGTGAATATGAAAATATTTATAATGACTCTCCAAACCCATTATCTAAATTTAACACCGTGTTATGAAAAAGAGAGGTGGGACAAGCCTGGAAAATAAAATGCAATAATTGGAACCCAATTGGATCGTAGTTTGAATAGAATGATGGTGCAACACATTCTGAGACCACCAGGGAAAGCTGGATACAAGCGAGGAGAGTGCTTGTGATAGTAATAAAACAGAAGGTTTTATTGAGTGTGATAATAATCTTATCATCAGGAAGAAAATGTCCTTACTTTTTAGAAATACATACTAAAGCATTTAATGGTAAAATGTCATGATTTCTGATATTTGTTTTTCAAAATTCAGCAAAAAAAAAAGAAAAAGATAAAGTAAATATAGCAAAATGTTACCAATTGTTCACTGGCCTTCTGATGGCACTGGGGCAGTAGCCTGAACATGTTGGTCTTCAGTGTGTGAGATAAAGGGTCAGTAACCAGGGAAGTATTGAAGCAGAAGTTGGGGCAGACATTCCTGAGAAAACGAAAATGAAGGTAGCAGTGAAATTCTGACTAGTTCCATTCATCTTATGGATATTTACTGAACAACTGAGCAATTATTTCATACAAAATATTGTTAATTGTTTTGGAGAATTCAAAAGTTTGTAAAGCATTTCCTCCTTTCAAGGAGACAGAATGATGTCCTAAAGAAGTTACAATGTGATCAGGAAAGGTCTTTTGAGGTAAGAAGCTGGGGAGAGTGAAAGGGCATCCAGATGGAAACATCATCTTGAAAAACTGCGTTCATTCATTGACTGGATACTTTTTAAGCATGGAAATGCAAGGTGAATTAATAAGACCAATTAATAAGATGAATAAGGTACTGTATCATCTCAAATTTAAGGCAGATTTTTCTTCTATCTTAAATCGAGTCAGGCTTTATTTGCAAAATGACCTATGTATTCATTTTCCTAGGGCTCCTGTATGTAACAAGATAACAAAAACTAAGGGGCTTAAAACAACAGAAATTAATTTCCTGCCAATTATAGAGGCTAGAAGTCTGAAATCAAGGTGTTGGCAGGACCAGGCTCTGTCTAACAGCTCTGAGGCAGGTGGCCCCATGCCTTTTTCAAGCTTCTCATGGTTGCCGGCATTTCTTGGCTCTCGGGCTCATAGACTCCAACCTCTGCCTCTGTGGTCACATAGCCATCATCTCCATATCCCTCTCTTCTTCTTATAAGGATACCAGTTATATTGAATCAAAGGCCCACTCTACTCCAGAATGACCTCATCTTAACTTAATTACGTCCTGACTGACTTGATTTCCAAATAAGGTCTCATCCCGAGGTTAACGTATTGGGGGGGGGGGTACCCAATTCAACCTATCAAAATCTCAGGTCCTAAAATCAATTTCTTCTATAAACTGTGTGCCTGAGGCTTAGCTCACTTACAAATATAACAGCTTTGCCTCAGAAGCAAAGTTCTTGACCTAGGATGAACTGCACTGTGTCTGGGGTGACATGAGAGACAATGGCTCGGAGATGAGAATGAAGGGGACAATCTTTAGTCCCTGCATTTTTGTGTGCTCTTCTCTTAATTTATATTCTTTAAACACGAAAACATTTTTAGGATATTTTGATGGACCCATCTTATATTGTGCAAACATAAGTTGAAGTTTTAAGGAACGACCTTTTTGGGTTTCATTTCACAACCAATTTGTGCATCTGAGCCCTGGCTGCTGTGGCTCAGTGGATTGAGCATTGGCCTGTGAGCCAAGTGTCACTGGTTCGATTCCCAGTCAGGGCACATGACTAGGTTGCACGTCAGGTCCCCAGTTGGGGGCACAAGTGAGAGGCAACCACACAGTGATGTTTCTCTCTCTCTCTTTCTCCTTCCCTCTCTCCCAAAAAATAAAAATAAATAAACAAACAAATAAATACTTTTTTAAAGAAAAAGAAAAAAAATGTACATTGTGTATTTAAAAAAAAAAAAAATGTGTGCATCTGTTGAGTAAAGAACTTATCACCCCTCACAGGTTTCTTGGCAACTGAGCTATTTTTACCTACAGAGAACTAAAAAGGAACTGAAGGGTATTTAAAACCACAGTTCCAACTGTTTGGAATTATGAATCTGGGTCCTGGTTTAATATCTTCTTGAACAGCTGTCTCCTGCTATCACAGCTCAGGAGCCCTACTTTTAACTAGCCAGACACTTTCTGAGCGCCAGCGGCACAGGGCTGCGGGACGCTCTTGGGCAGCCCCGGCCTCATATCTAGCAGAGGCTCAATAAACTTTGGTCAGATGAGAGAACGCTGTGAAGAAGCAGGGATGGTTCTCACCTAGGACAGTATGCAGTTTATTTCAATACTTTTCGACAACTAACTATTGGTTGCCATCAGAGTAGCATGGCGCCGTGGGACTGTATTAAACCCTGGGTCAGAGGTTTCTGCTTGTGGTAGCTCAGCAGGTTTCTCAGCCTCTTTAATGCTCAAATTTCGTAATTATTAAATTGTAAAGCAAGACCCATCTGGCAAATTTGTTGTGGGAATCACATAGTCCAGGACCTGGAATATAAATCATATTAGGAGAACAATGAGAGAGAAATTCATGCTTTGACTCTTCCTTTGTTTTCCTGCCCTTCCCTTTTACAGTAACCCAGCAATAGTGGGACCCTTAAGTAGAGTCTAATGTTAAAGAGGTGGAAGCTTCATTCCATTTCCAACAGCTCAAGGTGAAAAAAACAACCTTCACTGTTCTGGGTTCCAACCCCTAAAAGGTGACATATGCTTAAGAAGAATGGTTGTATATTCTCTCCAGTTTTATCATTATCACCATCATCCCATTCTCCTGTCATATCTCACCACCTTCGTTACTAATAATCACAGCCAGTGCTTATTAAGTGTTTGCTCTAGTCCAGGCATTGGCTTTGCACCAAAACCTGCTTATGTAGAACTAATTTTGGCATCACCTTTGAGTGGGGTACTATTCTTTCCCTGCAAAGGTGGAGAAGCATGTAGCATAGTCAACAGGCCCTTCCTCGCTGGAGCTGACCTTGGCAGATATAAGTCCTGTCCACTGGGGCATGTTACTCGATCACTCTGTGCTCTAGTCTCAATAAAGTCGAGGTGAGGATTATGATAAGAATACCTGCTTCATAGAATAAAAATATTTGCATATAGTGCTTTCATATTTTATTGAGTAAGGATTCCACAAAAGTTTGCTATTTTTTTTCTTCTTTTCTTTTTTTAATTGTTGACACTATTTCAGATGGCCCCATTTTCTTCCCCCTTTGCCTCCCTCCTCCCAGACCCCACCACCCCTCCCCTCTGGCCATCGCCACACTGTTGTCTGTGGCCATGGGTTACACACAGATCCCTTCCCCTTCTTTTGTCCCGTCTCCCCTGTTCTTATCTTTCATATGGAGAGAGAGACTTGGGCTAGACTGAGCTTGGGTAATTTTTAACAGTAGCACTGACATTGGCCGTAGGCAATCCAATTCAAAACCTCCATACCCACATCTAAACAGAGGTTAATCACTAAACCTGTCAACCATCGAAAAGCTGGCACAGTGCCATCTAAAGAAGGGCGGGGGCCAGGCACAGATGACAGGGGCTCACCCCGCATCCCCACAGCCTGCAAAGTAAAACACGGCTTTGTTTGCAGATTTCCATGACACTCTCCAAACAGGGTGGAGGCACTCTGATTGGAAACCCTTTAAGTCCTGGAGCTTGAATTGCAGAAGAGGTCAAGAACAAGGACCTGGGAATCCCTCCTTTGCCTTTTGAGGCCTGAGCTCAGCTGTGCTTTGAAAGGGCAAACAAAACTTTCTCTTCACCTTCCCTTTCTTCTTGAGTTCCACAGCCTAAGCCTGAGGACAGCCTGTTCTGAGTGCGGGTTGTCAGCAGAGGCCGGACACCCAGGGTGGCTTAAATTACTAAACCGAATGGGCAGTCCAGTCTTTCTCTTGAAGATAGCCAATGGTCAGGCAGCCCTGCCTGGGTAATTAGCCTGGGTTTTGAAATCCACCGCTTTGTCCAGCAACAATATGATTCACATAATCCCAACGTTAGCTCTTACCTCCCAGCTCTTTCTCAGGGTGCATTTAGCAGCAGCTGTGACTGAGGTTTGACACTGACATTTAATAATAAATTAAAGCACCAGCTCCATATTTTATAAGAACACACACACTTTTTTCTTCTTTGTTATTTTTTTATGTGCACAGGCTGAGCCAAGCTCTTCTGGACTTCAAGAGTGTTTCTTGTTTTTTGGGATTTTTTATTTTTTTCTCTCCAATCTGGCACCCCGAGTATTGCATGACAGAGTTGATTCAGAAGCAATCTCCAAGCTTTCAACTTGGGGGGCCCATCTAGGACTAAATGAAAACCATCCTGGCCAACCCTGGGGAAACCTAAAGTTTGAGTACAAGCTTTGGAAAGGGGGCAGGTTGCCAGGGACCTCCCTCTGTGCTGTAAGGAGCCCAGGGCACTCAATTAGGTGTTCCAGAATGCCACGTTCTCTGCGGAGCTTCCAGAGAGCTGGGTACATGGCATATGGCTCCTTGAATTTTTTTTAGAATTTGAGACTTTCTTCGTTTGTTTTTCAAAAATGAAAACAGAGGGTTAGGTATCTTTAAGAAACCCATTTGCCTAAGTAGTGAGCTCGGAACAACTAAAACTCTTGTCCGTCCCTCAGACTACATCTCCATTGCTTTCGCTGGCTCTTCTTCCACAACTCATAGACCAAACCTTCTGCCTTTTTTGTTCAAAGAGCTGGCTTAATGTTGTTTTTGTACCCTAATTTTAGAGTTCTGACCACTGACACCCAAGCCACGAGTCAGCCTCACAAAAGAGTACAGCCCACATTGACCTGAAGCGTCTCAGGTGTGACAGGATTTTTATACATGACTTCGTTTTTTTAGCCTCCCAATTCTCCATGGAAGTGAGCGAGTCCTATGATTTACAGACTACCCTTCGCAAGCCCCTTTTCTTGTCTGCGCTTCAGCTTTTTATTTTATTTTTGTCTCAAATGTAGGTGTTAGACTCAACTGCGCTCAATGTTTCTTTTGACTCTGAAATTATTATGTTCCTATGATTGATATTTTAGTGCCTCCTTCCTGCAAAGGAGCTTTCTTAACCTCATGGAAGAGTACTGTAAATAAGGAAACAGAGCAGACGAAGCAGAGCTCTTCCAGTTTTTCTCAATTCCCAACTAATGCTCAATCTCATAGGCCTTTTAAAAATCTTAAGTGCCAGGGCAATTACTCAGAAATGTGACCGTAAGGAGCAGTACTACTAACGCTTATGAAGAGGACAGAAGAGCGGCGATCACTGCGGAGATCAGACTCCTCTCGCTTGCGCACCGACCGCCCTGCTTCCTTCTCAGGCGTGTGGACAGGCCCGGTGGAAGCCAGAAATGCAAGAGAAAGATTCATTGCCTTCCAAAGAAACGACTGAACAGGAGAAGCAAGCCGGCAAATCGTCATGAGGCCCCCACCGCCGCTATGCACCGTGCATTCCACAGCACCGCCTGATTTTACTTCTCTTAGCCGTTTAACGTTGTAAGTTGCTGAGAGGTTGCACCAGTTTAAATGGCCGAGCTGCCGCTTTGCACATCAGAGAACTGCTGACCAGGACGGCCGCACCAGCCTCCCCATCCGCCTGTCCGGCTGCCAGCGAAGGAACAGCGCTGGCTTTTGGGGATGGAAGGAGCTGGGTGGGACCGTAGGGAAATCTAGGGCAAAAACAAACTGGTCCGAGGTGTCCTGCAGGTTGTAAAATGCAGTTTGATCAGACTGCCATTTTTTTTGTTGTTGTTGTTGTTGTTGTTAAAATGATTTTAATTATTATGTTTAGGCTAAGTGAAATAAGCCAGGTGGTGAAAGACGAATATCATATGATCTCACCTAATACAGGAAACTGATGAACAAAACAAACAAATGAGCAAAGTAGAAGCTGAGACAGGTAAACAGGGAACAGACTGACAGTGACCGGAAGGGAGAAGATGGGGAGAAGGGAGGAAAGAAGGGGAAGGGTCTAGTCAAGGAAGTAATATGAATGACCCATGGGCATGGACAACAGGGTGGGGATAGACTGCGGGAGGGGAGACGGGGGGGGGGGGGGGGGGGGCCGGGGGGGGTGTAGGTGGAACAGGGGAGAGCAAAGGGGGAAACATGGGACAACTGTAATAGAACAACAATAAAAAATAAATTATTTTAATTATTGAAATGCACAATTTTTAATAGGTAAATAAAAAGTTTTAAAACCTGGGGAAAAAAAGGAAAGAATAATATTTATGATTTTATCATGAAATCCTCTTCATTATTAGTAGTAAGCAATCTCTGGCTTAAAGACTAAGGATCTTCTTTTTCTTACCCTCCTTCCAATTTCTTCCTTTTCAGTCCTATTCTTTACTTTTTCTTCCCTTCTGCTCCCCCGCTGCTCTTTTTTCTAGTTTTGAACAGTATGAACACTAAGTATTGGTGTGCTCAGAACTGGAACTGAATACAATACAGTGCTAGCTACTGTACCATTAGCTCCAAATTCACACATTTGTCTGCTCTGTGGACATGGATCTAGGACCTGGAAATGTTTTTCCTTTGCCAGTGGGATGGTGTTTAAGTTGGTTGGGTAGAGGATGCTAGGACCCAGTAGAGTCATTCCAGGAGGATAAACGTTTGCTTCCTGGTTGTGGCACGCTCCTCTTGGTCGGTTCCTACCCAGGACCTCTCCAGTGTTCGATGTCTTCAGTGCGCCTCCTCTTCAGTGCCCAGCCTCCTCAACACAGGCACTGCCCCAGCACCATTGCTCCAGTGCCTGTCGGGTCTCCTGCACCAGAGACTCAAACAGCTTCTCCAGCCCCAGCTCATGCAGACGTGACAGCCAGCAATGCCAGCCATCTAGCAGCTTTCCCTGCCCCGCTAGTGGAGTGCCCTTGGCGAGACACTTCCCTATAAACAGACAGCTTTCCAGATTATTCTCAGGGACAGATTTCTGGCAAGTACTAGAATGGGGATTTCCAGCAAGTACTGAAGTGTAATATCATGATGACTTCTCAACCTTTTGATGTGACAAGCCATTTCCTCCTCTCCAGTAAGATCAGGGTCTCAGCCTGGTGGGTAAGGAGGGAAGTAAGCTTTTAGGGGGTTCTCTCTCTCAGCTTTAAGAAGAGTGGTTGTTCTTTGCCATTTTAATATTGTTTACAGTTTTCGTTTAGTTCTTACTAGTCTATCTTTTATTACTACGGTCCCAATTATAGTTAAAAATTATTTATACTAAACTGTCCCTATGCTAGTTACTATGTGGCTTCTCTCTCTTGATTAGACCCAAACTGATACCCATACTGTGGGGGGAGTGGGGGATAACACAATGCTTTTCCTTAAATTAAGTGTTACTCTTCTGCAGGAAGCAAGAAATGAACGCATGAAGAAAGTAGAAAGTATGTAAATAAGAAGATAATCAAGTAGAGAACTGAATGTATAGTTAAGTCAGGAAAGGAAAGAAGAGCTCAGCCTTCTTTAATGGTTACTCTTTTTTCCCTGACTAGTTGACACTGGAGTGTTCTGGGACCCAGCCTTTAATCTTCTGTTTTCTATCTACACTCCCTGCTTTCATTTCACTGCTGAATCTTATCCAGTCCCAAGGTTTTAAACTGAGCCTGTATGCCGGTAACTCCCAAGTTTACCTTCCCAGCTTTGATTTGTTTCTAAAACTTAGCTGCCCACTACGTTTCTCTACCTGGATGTCTAATCGTCGTCGGCAGCCGTCCGTCTCGAGAGACGATGGTGTAGCTTCTTAAGAGTCCATCTGCACCGCTGAGAATGGCTGTGCAGTCCGACTCGAGAGTGACATCGTATCTGTCTCCTCCCATGTTGAATCGACATCTTGCGATGACGCTGAAGCTACAGAGCCTGGGCAGGGTGATATGGAGGGTCTGCTGTTGCCCATGCAGCAGACCCCCCCTCTCTTCGCAGCTGAAGGGTCCAAGGGAAAGACGGAGTCGATACAGCTTGGGTTCAGGTGCGCCGCAGGAGTTGCCGGTGTTGACTACAACGTCAAACCGCCTTAGGGACTCCGGCTCCGGATTTTCTGTCGGGGTTTACTCCCTTAGCCTTTCCCCTGAAGAGGTATGCCGCAAGGCAGCGGAGGTTTTTTGGAGTCAGAGTTTTCCTTCTCTGATGTACCCTGACTGGAAGATCGAACCAGCGACACTTAGCTCGCAGGCCGACGCTCAATCCACTGAGCTAAACCAGCCAGGGCCACTGGATGTCTAATAGAAATCTCAAAATCAGCATGTCTGATCTTCTCTCCCAAGTCAAATCTGCCCACAGTCTTCTCCACCTCCAGGGATAGCAACTCCATTCTTATAATAAAACCTGGGGTACATCCTTGACACCTCCCTTTCTCTCACACTGCTCATCCAATGTGCCAGAAAATACTATTGATGCTACTTCCAAAGTTTATTCAAAATCTAGTTAGCCCCACTTTGATACAAACATCCTAGTCTGACCATCATCACTGGTCAGTTAAATTGCAGCAACAGCCCCCTAACCTGTAGTCCTGCTTCCATACAGGCACACCTTGGAGATGTTGACCACCACAATAAAGCACATACCACAATAAAGTGAGCCACACAAATCTCTTGGTTCTCCAGTGCATATGAAAATTATGTTTACACTAGACTGTAGTCTCTATTAAGTATGCAATAGAATTATGTCTAAAAAATAATGTAAGTACCTCGATTAAAAAATACTTTATTACTAAAAAATGCAAGCCATCATAGGAGCCTTTAGCCAGTTCTAATCTTTTGCTGGTGGAGGTCCTTATGTTTAATTTGGAAAAAAAAAAAAAAAAAGGTAAGATCTACACCCTGACCAGTGTGGCTCAGTTGGTTGAGTGTCATTCTGCAGGGTGAAAGGTTGCTGACTGGATCCCCAGTCAGGACAGAGGCCTCGGTTGCAGCCTGGTTCCTACTTGGGGCACATGCAACTGATCAACATTTCTCCCGCACACTGCTGTTTCTCTCCCTCTATTTCTCCCTTCCTTCCCCTCTCTCCAAAAGCAAAGAAATAAACTCTTTTTAAAAATGCAAGATCTGCGAAGTGCAATAAAGCGAGGTATGCCTGTACTCACCCTCCCTGCAATCTATTCTCTACACAACCAAGAGTCGTTGCCAGAGTTTAAGGAAGTGGTGTACAGAGGAGGTATATGAGCGCGGTTATAAACAGCCAACCCAGAGATTCTTGTGGTTTAGGAATTGTTCTGTATCGTGACTGAAGTGGTGGACACATGAACTCACACTTGTGGTAAAATTCCATAGAACTAAATGCACACAGAAACATACATGTGCATGCATGCGCACACACAAGTACAAGCAAAACTGAAGAGAACTGAGCAAGATTGGTGGATTGTATCAATGTCAATTTCCTGATCGTGATATCGTACAGTATTCTGAGATGAGAAAATTTTTGAAGGCTTCTAAAGCAGACACGTGACACAATCTCACTCTGACTGTCCCATGGAAAAATATAAAAGAGCAAGAGTAGAAGAAAGATCAATAGATGTCTCTGACAATAGCCACAAGGTGATGGCAGTGCGAATGGTAGCAATAAGAATGAAGAGCAGTGCTCATTAGGACTCAGGTCACCAAGCTGACTTCAGCAAGGGTAAAAATTTGGATGTCTTCCTTTAACACTCATAACTAATAGCAGGAACACAAATCTGCAGAGTTTTCCTAAATTTCCAATGGCCTTTCCCTTCTACTATTTTTATTGATGCCAACAATAGCCCTTTGAGGTCTGTAGCAGAGTTCTTATACTTTTACAGATGACGAGATTGGGGTGTCCACTAACAGGCAACCAGAACACAGTGGAGCCAGGACACAAATCCATCTGATGACGACACCACGTTCTTCCTGTTGACCCATCTCCCTCATTGTAGACATTCCAAATCCCTTACTTTGTCAGACAGAAAACTGTCTGTAGTGACTTATGTTTATGTGAGAGTCAGAACATACTAGACAATTGTAACAGTTTGCCTGCTTCATGTCTACAGGAGAAGACAGCCACCTATTCCTAGGAAAAATCTTAAGAGCATACAGAAGTCAACAAATGGGTGAATGAACATGCATTTTTTTTTTTAAGAAGTAAAAGTCCTGGGCATTTGAATGTGTCCCAGCCCTTGGTCCAGGGGTTTGCGGAGCACAAGTGAAATTTAGGAAGGAAGGAACAAAAGGAGACAGGAACACTAATGAAGTTTGTTGTTTAGAGAGGAGAGAGAAAGAAGGGGAAATGCTATTAAACTCCTCTTATGTGGCATGTATTTTTCCTAGGCACTCTCATGCATGCTCATACGCTCTCTTGATTACACAATAACTCTGAGAGGGGACTGTCATTCCCATTATTATTCAAACGAGGAAAGTAAGGCTCAATGAAGAGTATTTTTCTCAAGTTTACACAGAGCCAGTGTTTGAATACAAGTCATTCTGCAACCACACCCCAGTTCACAATGATTCAGAGCTCCAAACTTGTTCTGGCCTCATGAACATCCAAAGTGGGCAAATCTGGCAACAATTTGTTTTAAAGCAAGAACTTTAAAAACTCCTTTTTTTCATATGTTATGATATTTCTTAGTGGTACTGTAAACCTCAGGTACTGTGGTAGACTATCCATGGTGGCCTTTTATTGAAAATCTAAATATCAAAGACCTGTAAGCCTGAGAGCTAATAATTTGCAACTTTTCTGAGGAGGAATGGATTTAAGCATAGTCTCAATATGTCGGGTTCAAGAGTAAAGCAGTTATCCAGAAATTGCCAATTTGAGGTTTCTGCATTACAAATAGGATACAAAAATAGTTGAATCAGGATTCAGAACTCTGTTGTGTTTGAACTAGCTTTCCCTGCTTATTTTTTTCAGATGTGCTTAATTTTAGGTTGTAAGTAAAGATTCTGTTTGTAATGCATGATTAAGACAATAAAATTTTTTCTAGTCTTCTGAAAAACTTTTTTGACCAGGTTGCAAGTTTTCCTGAGTTTTGTAAGTTTCCTAAGTTTTTGTTTGGTTGGGTTTTTTGTTTTTTTTTTTTTTGAAAACTATGAATCAGCACATTTTTAAGACTGTACCACCTAGCAAATGCACAGTTGTTGAAAAATAATATATATACAATGATAATAAATATTAAATTGTCTATCTTTATGTTACTGTTGGCTATGTTCTTTTGTGCTGAATAATAAAGTGCAATACTTTACTCTCCATCACTAAACTAGGAGATGGAGATGAAACAAAAAGCAAGCCCAGAACATCTGGTAAAAGAGATCTCAGCGTACGTAGCCAGCTGTGAGACCTTGAACAAGGCGCTGAAATCAGCTGGATTGTAGTTTATTCCTTTGAGATAAGGAACATGGACTTGCTCCACTCTCCCTCTCTTTCTGTATAACTTGCCTCATTCTAACAAAGATTTGAGGCATTGAATTGGACTAAAGGAACTTTGTTTCCCTTTCACTATGATTCTACTAATAACTTCATGAAAATGGTTGTTCAACTTTGATTCTCGAAGGTCCTTCTTCCGAGAGTTTTACTCTCTTAAAACCTTCATTTTATTCCCTTAAAACTTCCATCTATTTTCTTTAATTGAAGAAACACATCGTATGCTATCTGGAAAGGTGGTACGGGTGATTTCTATGACACACTTGGGCCTCTGTTCTTCCTGAGAGTGAACATATGTACTCTGATTCTATCCTGGCCTGATTAAAAAATGGCTGCCAAAGTTGTTTCAAAGATCAGGCTCACCTGCTCATTGTCCATTTCCCCAACATATCAGGATTCAACTCCTTGTAGCCCTGATTAGCAGAGCTGAAACAAGTCACTTAGGTTCTCCTAAGCTCCAGTGTGCGTTTCTGACAGCACGTGGGTAAATTGAACTCTTTTGAGAAGAACCTGTTTCCCAGAGCTCAGAGGCTGAGCCAAATCAAGGCTCCTCCCTCTTTCCCTGTGGTCTCCACACCTGGAGCTGATTATTCAAGTAACGAGGAGGCTAAGCTATGAGTGTTGTTTTTAGATCTTGAGTGAAAACAAATTGAATTTCTGGTGTCAGGAATTATATACCAGCGTTACCTAAACTATGTACTGCAGGATAGAAATGTTAATCCAGATGTTAACCAACATCTCTGTGGAAAAGGAACCTTAGTCAACTAAAGGTATGGATTTCTGTATGTGAGGGGCCTCTTGCAGATTCAGAAAGCCCATCAGAACATCGAAAGTTTCTGAGAATTTCTGCAGGGAAGAACCTGATTTACTCAATGTTTCTTAAACATGCCGGAGAGTAGAAGCCTTTTATATCATGGACAATCTTTCAACATCCTGAAGCAATGACGTAGCAAACACTTACTGTATGAACGCTTCTTTCTTCCAAGCACAATTTAACAATTCGGGTAAGAGCTGTGGAACATCTTCATGGGGGTGAGAGACGAATTTGAGTGACATTGCAATGAAGGGATCACGTGGTTGTAGTGACTAGTGGTTAGAGGGCAAGTAAGGGAAGCTGAAGGGCATGTCTGATGCCATTCATTAACTGAGGACGTGAAATGGGAGTCAGACTTGGAGGGCCTGTGATTGATGAGAGCAGTCAGTGTGTCAGAAGAACAAAATACCAGTTTATTAGAAGACTTGAACCAAATCATATTTCTAAATGTAACTTTATGTGAGATGTTCGAATCCAAATCACCGTGAAGTAGTTTGGTTTACAACCATGTGAGCACTGTATGTAAAAATATCTGCATGTTCTATGATCTGTCAAGTTTAAACAACGCATTCTAACATGTATCCCAGTTGGATTATAGTCTATGATCCACCATTAAGTGTGCGTTCTACAACTAAGTCCAAACTGTTGATTAAATACAGCCCACACTTTAATTAAATTTGTTAGTTCTGCTTAAAGGATTACATATCAAAATCACACCTGTTTGTTCCCAAGTTCCCATCCAAACGTGCACATCCCTAAAGAATCGCCCCGACACTGCACTATCTTGAAGCCTACATTTACAGAGCTAATTGTGCATTTCATTCCTTCTTTTGATATGCTCATGCCTGTTTATGGACCCCTATTATTCCATTTTGCATCAAACATTTGTCTAATTATCTTACCCCTCTTACTCAATTATAAGCTCTTTGAGTATAGAGAAAATGTACACCTCTTGGCTTCTTGTTCATAGCGGGTATTCAGTCAACTTAATTAAACCAGCTATCTGCCCACCTTCCTATATGATACTAAAAGTAGAGAAGTACAATAAGAAATATAAATATTTGAATTGTTCTATATCTACCATAAAAATTATTCTTGGTCTGAAGGGAACAATATAAGATGCTATATGAAGTAAGTAAAAGTCACCTGGGGATTTTAATTTGGTGGGTCTGGGGCCATGAATTTGTGTCTCTAACGAGTCCCCAGGTGACACTGATGCTTCTAGACAGCAGACAACATACTGAGTGGCACTAGTCAAGGGTTAAGTCTGACACCATAATGCCTAGACTTAAATTCTACCACCCGGATTTGCCAGCTTTATGATCCCAAGGTATCAGATCTCTAAGCCTCAGATTCCTCGCCTGTAGAACAGCGATAATAATGTAACCCCTTGAGACTGACACGAGAAAATAGATGGTCTATAAAATGTGCTTCTGGCAGCACTTGATACAGAGCATGTGCTCAGCTATTAGGTGTCAGTTCACAATGGTCCAAATAAGTCAACAGCTTCCTAACGAGCAGGGGCTATTAAACTACACATGGAGGCCAAATCTGACTCATTGCCTGTTGGGGTAATACCGATGAATTAAGAATAGTTTTTAAAAAATTAATGATTGAAAAATATCAAAATAATATTTCACACCAGGTGAAAACTGTATGAAACTCAAATATCAGTATCCATAAGTTGTCATGGGAACACAGTTACACATTCGTTTCCACGTTGCCTGTGGATGCTTTTGTGCTGCCAGAGCAGTTGATTAGTGATATGATGGTGTGGACAGGAGGGCCTGCCATGGCTACGGTGTGGCTCTTTACCTGAAAAGTTTGCCAATCTCTAACACAGCTCCAAGTGGCTTTATCAGGGAATTATTGGGACTAGACCCATCTCTATTTGATGGCAATACTATTCAGCGGCTATAGTTTTAATGATGTATGATAACTGTACCAAGGTCATGAAGAATACTTAGGAGCTAATAATAAAAAAAATTAGGAAATAAGATAAACTTGAAGTTTAAGTGGTAAAATGAAATAATTCCCACCAATGCACCTTAAGCCAGGAAATGCTATTAGATGCCCCAATCCACTTTTGTTTAAAAAAAAAAAAAAAAAAAAAAGCAATATGTACAATAACGCAAAATCCCACGATACAGCAAAATATCTGCGATAATTAAATATTTTTTAAAATCCCACAATACAGTGAGGCTGCAATAAGTGAACCGCGTTTATAAAGAGGGACTATTGTAGTTATTGTCCTTTTACTGATTATAAAAGCAACACCGTTAGGGTAGTTGGAAAATACAATAATGTATACAGAATAGAAATTGGTCATATTCCCAATAATAACCACGTTTAAACATGTTTTTGCAAAATGGAAATGTTATTGTACAAATTGGTTATATAATTTAATGGATCATTTCCCTAATACCTTCATACCATAGTCTGAGAACATTGTGTTTAATGGGGAATGTTCCATTGTTTGTAAATGCCATTCACTTAATTACTGCTGTTAAATTTTATTTATGCTTTAAAATTGTTCTGAAAATCTCCTTTCCCACTATGATAAATTACTGTAATAAAACAAATTTTTCTAAATTTAGGCTGCTTTAAAAGTAAGAAGAGTAGACAGGGGCATGCCAGTCTTTCTCTATTTCCTAGGTCTCCAAACCACACCAATTTGGGGGGCTTCAACCTTATGGAGAGTAAAATAAAATGACTTCTATTTTCTTTGACCCACCATGTTTGTTTACTATATATCCCATTCTTAAATCCATCATTACAATCAGGTAACATTTTGTTTGAAACCCTTCCCTTCCCTTAGAAAAACACACAATAATCTTATCAAAAATATTTTATTTACAAAAAAATTATACTATACATCCTATACTGGAAATACATTGAATAATTGCTAAAATAAATACAGGCAATTAATTCAATCTTTTATAAGAATGAGAGAATTTGACATTTGAATGTTATCAAAGCTTAACTTAGAACATAAATAGTTAAAAAGGCAAACTCAAGTTTTAGTCTCATTTATTGGCATGGTGTTGGGTTTCCCACAAGCTGTCCAATCAGTGAGTTGGAGCGGCAGAATGTTATCTCATTGTATTCTGAAGGTAGAATGTGCTTTTTCTTAGGATGGATGGAGAAGATGCCTGCATGAAGAAGCAGAAAGGCAGGAAGCACATGAAGGCTTTTCTGCACGACTGCTTCCTCACAATACTGTCTATGCAACTAACTATTCATGTGTTCAATTGTTTTTAACACAGGTCTGTCTACACAGCACCAGCTACAAGGCAAGATGGGTCGTGTCAGAAGTCAGACTGGATAACCGAGGATCTGGAGAAGCAAAATCAGCTATACTACAGGTACCTGGTTCAATAATTTCTTATGTGCCAATTCTTGATACTTATTAGACCTTGATATCATTTCTACTATGTAAACATATTCATGTTGGCCAACAGAACAAGATAAAGAAATTATCTGTATAATTCAGGAAGAAAAAGCCTCACTAGAAAGTAAAAAATGATAATTGGAGCTTGAATCTGTGTGCTTTATATTTATTATAACTGATCCAACTTGATCAGAGAAACCTCATACTAACGTGGAAAGTGAACTGGCAAGCTAGAAAGACTGTTTAAATATGATCAATATATAGACAGAATCTGTGAATTCGGGCCACAGAATGAAATGTTATGAACTGCATTGCCATTTGTGCAAATTATACAGATAATTTTTTCCACTTCTCATTTTCCTCAGCCTGGGAAAACACTGCCCAATCTACCAACGGTCATTCGTCTTTGATATGCATGTTATGTCCAGTGCTGATGCCCAGTGTTTTCTTGAGGACTAGTATTCCCTTTTCATCTTATGAAAAATTGCACTTTTCTACCCCTTTGGCCTTGATTTTCAATTATTTACTTTTTTGTACATATAATTACGTATTTTTACTCCCCAAGTGTGACAGGTATATTGGCCTTTTCTAAAAGAAATGAAGAAAAATTAATATATTGGCTGTTTAAGTACTTTTCACAGAAATAGACTATTCAATTTTATAAGGTAGAGAGAGAGAGAAACTTTTTATTCTTTCTATCATGAACATCAGTCAACCAAGCTTCACATTTTGGGTAGGTTTTATAAGTTTGAATTTTTTCAGAACCTATTTTATTTTAATATTTTTTTTTATAAAAAGGAAGAACAGGTGTATTTTGGCGGAGAAGTAAAATATAGAATATGCAAAATTTGTTTTAAAATTGACATACAAAATTTTAAAACACAGTACAATTATATAAAAATACAGCACTGCCAACGGCCTTTAAATTTTCCTTTGGCATTTCATTTGGTAGAGTTAAACAGAAAATCCTTTCTAAAAAAAAAAAAAATAAGCTATCAACACAGTCCATAAGTTAGGTTGTATATGTTGTAAGAACTTTTCCTTGAGTTTCCAAAATCTTTTTCTTCCACGATAACCCACATAAAGCATGGCTAGTGAGGTATATAGGGCAAAACACTGTTAGGCAGATGCACAGTAAGGAAAAAGTGCATAAACAAAGAAGTCTTCCCATTTTCATAGAAATAACAGGTTAGATCTGAGTTTCTCGATGATGTATCATTTTACTTTGGCAGAATCAAAAATAAACCCATAGAAATGTCTTTGTTCAAGTCCCAGCAGCAGTGATATGTCTCCTGTGGTGGCACTCTCTGGTGCCACAATACTGTAGTCCCCAGAGGAACTAAGGATTCCTGTCTGCATGCGTGGTTGCAAACATCCCACAACGTTAAGATCATACATCCAGCACCATGTCATACTGTTGCCCCTTCTTCCGCCTGCCACATTTATTGATAAGAACCACATACAGAGTCAAAAGCATAACCCAATAGCATACATAGAGCAACGTTCCAACAATGAGAACCGTCTGTTTGGATTCTGAGAATGGCTTTTTAGATTCCTTGTAAATGGTGAAAATCACACCACCCAGGAGGATTGTAAACCAAACGGAGACTGGAATGAGTCCTATGAAATTAACAACAATCGTTTTCCTTCCAGATGTGCCCCACCCAGCTTTGTTTATCGTAGCAATTGCAAACATCTTGGCGGGAAGTAAACTTGACATGTACAACACTGAGTAGAGGGACATGAAGACCATGACTATATTTCCTCTAAGGCAGCTGGCGAAAGATGATTTTATGAGACCTACTAACTGGACAGTTAACAAGAAGAGGAGGATGTTCCAAATTTTACCCCGGTAGAAGAGCTGGATTACTGTGGCAATAAGAAAGAAAGGGAAGAATCCAGTGATAACTGCTTCGTAGGTCATCCACAAGTGATGTTTATGAAACCACATGGCATTGTACAGCCACTCTCGGAAGTACGACTTGCTCCAACGGGTCTGCTGGTTTAACCACCTGAGATACTCGACAGGTGTTTCCGTAAGGCACTTGGATCGAGCTGTGTATTTTGTTGCATAGCCCAGACTCAGCACTCGGTTCGTTAGATGCCGGTCATCACCAAAACTGCATTGGCTGCCCATAAATTCCTGATTGTACCAGTCTTCCACGAATTCGTGCAGCAGCGAGTTTCTGTACATTCCCAGAGGTCCACTAATGCACTGGACACACCCGAAATAAGACTGACAGGCCCTTTCTATGTTAAAAGCCATCCAGTATCTCACACTGCTGAGGAAGGAGATCCAGGAATCATACTTGTTTAAAATCTGCAAAAAGGAAAAGAATAGAAGGTAAGCCTTAGTTTAAAATACCAACAAAATCCATACCATCCTGAGATTAGTAGACAGAGCAAGGATCATTATTTTGTCTTCCGATTTTGGCCTCCTTCCTTTTTGGAAATGACTATTTTTTAGTTCTGATTCTGTATAACTAGGTTAACTTGAGAAGTTGTGTGCATATGTAGGATCTTTTTGATAATGAATAGGTTTTTTCTTTTCTATATCATCACTCTCTATCCTCTGTGCTTTTTGTTCTTGTTCTCGTTACATTGTAATATTGAGATATTTTTGTTTGTAGGTTTTTGTTCTCAGTCCCTAAATTCTTCTTCCAGATACTCTTTCCTGCCGTCTAGGATTTGAAGGTTTTTAAAGTCCTATTGCCTCCTGTTCTGGTTAATTTCCAACTCATCCGATCGTTGGCTATAAATTTTCCTTCTCTTTCCTACTATTTTGCAATGCCAGTGATAAAAGGATTTGCTTTGGCTTCCCTCCAAAACTTGAATCCCGAAATAATGCTCTGTGTAAAAGCTATTCAAAATTATCAGCTTTTTCTTGGCAACATTTCTAAATTCTCCCCTGTCTCAATTTTGTTCTGCGTTCCTCTGGATTTTGCATGCTTCCTTTTACCACCAGGTTAGTTTTTGTCCATTGTAGTGCATTTTCTCTGCCTTCACTAGCACCAGGAATATACAAAACAGTTATACAGGAACACAATACCTAAACTTTAAAGTAAAATTTCATGTGCCTTTCACATTTTGCTAAAATCTAATCTCACACTTGCCAAGAACTCATTTTTTTCTTCACATAAATAATAACTGGAAACCCCATTTATTAATTAATTGCTCCTTTGCCTTTCTCTCTAATATAAATTTGAATTGCTGTTTCTCTTTTTCCTTCTTTGTTTTCTAATTTGGATTTTTTTGATCAACCTCATATTGGTCAGCTTTTAAAGACGTATGATAGAACATCTATCTCCTGTTATACTTTAGTTCATTTGCAACCAAGTGAACGCCAACAACAGATTTTACCAGAACATTAAGTTATGGCTCAAGAACATAACTTACCAGCCACTGCAGATATGGATTATATCCCAGGATTAATCAAAGCAATTCTAATTTTTTTTCAATTAGAAAAAAAGAGGCAGTACACTGGGTCCAAAGCACATTCTAATGTGTAATGCCTGGAACAGAGTTTGGTGTGTAGTGAATGGTGCTACCAAAGTGACTCAGGCCAAAGTAAAGCCATACACACCTGGACATCTCCCCCAACACCGCCAACCATGGGGTCTTCTTCTAAAACTTTTACCATCTCCACAGATGAGGCTGGGTCAAGCATGGTGTCTGAATCACAGACCTGTAAAGAAGAAAGTGAGTTAAAGGAAAAACTTTAACTGTGATCCATGCAGCCAAAATTGAGTATATATATGTCGTCAGCCTTCTTGTCACAAGGCCTCAATAAGTGATTCAATGCCACAGGAATGACAGTCTGTTTTATCATGGCCCATATGAAGAGCTTGTTTTCCACCAAGTTCAATATTTAAATTAATGACGTTGCTGGATTAGAACACCTGATGTGATATACTGCTACATGTCTTACAGGGTGACCAGCCTATCCTAATTTGCCATGGACAGTCCCAATTTGGGTGATGAAAATCTCATATCCCAGGTGACATCCCAGTTTTCCAGGACTTGCAAAATATCTTGGATTGGCTATTCTAGTTATTTTTCTTTTGTTGGTTATTCTAGATCTTTTTCTTTCTCAATTGTCTTAAATAAGGCATTTAGGCAACTTGTCCCTCAGGCATGAACGACAATAGGAACATCCATGACAGTGTTATAAAAGGGAGGCACACTTAAAGTTATTCCTCCCCCATCCTAATATGATGAATGAGACAGAAAATCCTACAGGTGATTGTATAATTCTGAAGCAACAAGTCCATGAGCAGGGCCTAGACCCTGATATTGCACCAGAAAGGGAACTAGCAGGACATTCAGACTGCCTTCATATTCTATAGTATTAAGTAGCACCCTAGCCCATTGTATAAAAAAGCAAATGTAAATTATCTGAAGCCATTTTAGAAATGCTAATTGTTCTTACAAATAATCCTCATATGGGTCAAAAACAAAAAACAAAACAATTCTGAAAACAAACGACTATGGCTAGTCTATGGCTGTAGACAGACATTCCCATGGGAGGCCCAAGTGGACAGGGTCCTAAATAATCCTTTTTTTGCAGCCAGTTGGAAAATAAAAAGTATAAGGGAGCTAAGAAACCAAAATATCACCTATATAGCCATAGAACCAATACAGAGACTAGGCCTTCTATGTGTAGAGAAGCAGGCTTCATAATTATGTTCTCTAGTATAAGACAGCATTATCTATTATAGCAGACAGTACGGAAGGGGAGCCAGCCCCCTCCTGCAGATTCAGCGCATGTTCCTTGTAAATAGCCCACTCCCAGGGGAAAGGAGGAAGGAGTTGGGCTACTTCTTACTCTGTCCACACTCAATCATATTCAGTCACTTCTCTCTTAAGAGAGGAAGAAGTGGGACACCTGGGAAAGGCCACTACCTTTTCCCACAGATGGGTTATACCTGTGGCTGGAGCACATGATCAAAGAAAATCAGAAGGAGGCAAAATACTGCCACCTCTCTATTCCTGGTTGATACTAAGACACTATATTCTTTTCTGGGGAATGCAAGGTCTTAGTAGATGTCAAGTGACCAGAGTGGCCATGTGACGAAAGGAACCAGTCTCACATCCCCATCCATGACATGATCAGCAGAGACCAGGGTGTCATCTGCAACTCCCATTATTTTGCCATCAGGTCTGGGTATATTCCATTAGTTTAATCAAGATTAATTTAGTCATAGCAAATATAACTATCTTTACAGTTCTCCAAATTACTCATTAAAAATAATAGGGACTGTCAAATAACAACAAAAATCTTAGAAAACTTATCTAAGGAATCTCAACATTTTTAAAGTGTCAATTTTACTAACATCTTTTTTTCTGAACATAATATTAAGAAAGAATGTTGGTGAAAACAACAATTTAAATGCATTATGGGAGCATATGGGGGAAATCCAGTTATAAAAAGTGAACTTATCACCTCATTGGATTAACTAAGTATAGCAATTTGGGAGTTAATGTCTGAAACTTTTATTTATTTAACTTATTTAGAAGAACCCATTTCCTAATAAAAGCCATCGGTTCATTCATTCAGTCAGTCAGTCAGTCAGTCAGTCAGCCCAGCATGATCTCACTTACTGTCAGGGGAACAAAATTTAGTCAGCACCTAGGCATTCATTTTGCACTGCAGAAAACAGGATTTGACTAACACTTGGATTTGTCCCCAACCATCCCAAGCCTCAGAAGCCTAAACAAATTCCCCTGAGGCGAAGTTCCTCCTCCAGGAAGCCTTGTCTATCACTGGTTTGAATGTGGCTGCAAGGAGGGCCGGCCTGTAGGGAGGATGGAGAAAGGAGGCAGAAATCCAGTCCACCTTTAGAATCCAGCATCCTCAGAGTTCAGGGCCACACCCCCCTCTATTGACTCAAGCTGGGAAAGGTAAAACCAGAAAGCTAAAATAAGACTAAAAACAACAGGAAGGGGGCCATCTAGAATTAATGTTCAAGTGACTCCGCCTGCTTGTGAGCAGAAGCAGGCCAAGGCCGCTGCCCCTTTGAAAGGACTGAACTTGAATCTAACTTCTGAGGTTTTGCATATTTAAATCCCCGCCCGCCAGTTTCCAAGAGCCAAGTGCCAGGAGTTCTCAGAGACTGTGTGGTGAGTTTAACTGAGTTGGAAGGGAAAGCTCTCAAAAATGCCTGGGACAGGGGTTTGTTATAGTAGCTTTAAGAAGTTCACTTTCTGGATGTTATTGGGTGATCGAGTGCCAGCTAGAAAGCCACCATCTAGGACAGCCTGTAAGAGCATGGATGTTCATGGACCTAACAGTATTTATATTTTTAGTGTGGAAAGAGTATAGTAGGATTTTCAGCTGTCTCCTCAGTAATTAAAAACCAGTACATAATTTCATTAATGTTGGTTGGCCGTTTAGCTCTAGGCTAGAAGCTGTGGGGGGAGGACACACGCTTACCCTCACATGCAGAAAACACCAGAATCTATTAGAACACAAATCAAAATGTCCTTCTGTCCACACTGAATGCATCTGTGTAATGTGGCTCAACCACATGATCACTAGTCATAAGATTTCTCACCAGGAGATACAGAAGCAGAGAAAAGTCACCGAATTTTGACTAGAATGAGTAGACAATCTCAAGGCAAACAGACAGTCTCGAGAGGAACTAGCCACCTCATTTCTAACCACAAAATCATCAGCTCAAGTGCATGAGATGTCCTGAATGGTGTAGCTCAGTGGATTGGGTGTCATCCTGCAAACCAAAAGGTCACTGGTTCGATTCTCAGTCAGGGCACATGCCTGGTTTGTGGGCCTGGTCTCTGACTGGGAATGCACAAGCGGCAACTGATGTTTTTCTCCCTCCCTTCGCCCCTCGCTAAAAAACAAATAAATACAGTATGAGGCCATCTTTCTTCTTTCTTTACTGTCCTAGCCAAGAGTCAAACTCTCCCCTTTCCTATCTAGAACAGGGGGGTAGCAAACTAAGGTCCATATGCCAAGTCCAGCCTGCCACCTGTTTTGATAGGGTCTGTGGGCTAAAAATGGTTTTGACATTTTTAAATAGTTGAAAATTCCAAAAAAAAAATTGTAACACATTGAAATTACATGAAAGTCAAATTTACATGTCCATAAATAAAATGTTACTGGAGCCCAGGCAGGCCCCTTCATTTATATTATCTATGGCTGCTTTCACACAAAAAACAGCAAAACTGAACAGTTGCAAGGGAGACCACATGGCCTACCAAGCCTAATATTTACTACCAGGCCTTTACAAGCAAAGTTTGCCTTGGGACTAAAATAATTGGTTGCAGCGGGAGGGTTCTCTTTCCTAAAATAAAAAATGAAAGAATAATAAGTTAAGATTAAATATGTTCTAAGCCCCAATTTTAATTCTAGCAGTTTTTTAAAGGTTGCCTCCATCTCCATGTTATAAATAACTACCTGTATACGAAGTGTAAAACATTAATAAGTTAGTTTTTGTTTAGCCAACATGCTTATTTTAAGAACTAATACCCTCAGAATCAAGAAGCCTCAGTTAAGTCTTGAGGCCTGTATCTTACTTCTATGACCATGAACAAGCCATTTACCATTATTGTGATACCAGGTGAGACAGCCTATAAAATTACAAAGGACTGTAGAGATGTATGCCATTTAGTATTAAGTAATGATCTTTAAATTTTTATACTACCTAAGTAAACTGATACCTAGAAAGTCATGAGGCTCCCTACCACAAACAAATGGTTCAGTACTGAGAATCTCTAAAAGGAACATGGGAATTGATTACATATTGAGAATCTTGTGGGTTTGGATCTATAGAATTAGTTATAGATTAGGAGTCTACAGTCCATTACATATGTTATTAGACTGTAAATCCTTAATCTACCTTGCTGTAATTTAAATAAAATCTCCTCTAGAAATCTTGCTTATGCTACCACATGCTTTTCAAATTCTAAGACCCAGGTCTAAAATGCCTAGTCTTCATGTTTTGCTTTTTTCAATGTGCTTTTTTTCCCCCAGAATGACTGACAGATTCCCCCCTCTCCCTGCCCCATACCACTTCAAAGGGAATTGAGACCCACACAGCAAGAGGAAATCTTAATTGCCTCTGGCTGCCTTTGATGAGGAAACAGGTTGAAAATAAATCAGAAAAGACCCCATCTGTTGCTATTGCCCTCACCCTTTGCCTGCTGGTAAGCTTCAACCCTTTTTTAACCTTGACCCATCACCTTAACCTTGACCGAGAGACAAATTTTTGCTAGTGTGTGGAATTTACTCTTGGTCATGATCCCTGCTACCCAGCTTCCCATAAAGTAAATGGAAAGCTCCCCTTACCCATCTCCTGCCCCCCCCACCCAGTTTTCTCTAGCAAAAAATAAATAAACCAGAAAATTCACAAGTAGTTGTTTACTAGCAGACAAGATGGTACCAATCTCCCTGAACTCCTTCCTAATAGTACAACAGCAGAGCAAACACACTACTGAAAGGAAAACACCATGCAAATGTTGGAATCAAACAGCTCTAAGTCCCAGTCCACCATTTACCAGTTACATAAACTTGAACTAGCTTTTGACCTGACTCCTTACTTCGCCTTCCTAAGTCTCCATGTCTCAGATGAAAAATATAATCATATCTACCTCATAAGTTTGTTGTAATGGTTAAGTTAATTAAATAATATATGTAAAGCATTTAATGGCTAGCTCATAGTAAATGTTCAATAAAAGGAAGATACATACTAAAAAGGGATAAACCGACGCCAGAGGCGCAAACTAAAGAGACACTAGTCCGATGAGAGAAGGGGTCCCTCCTTATTATCGCTGTAAACAACAACAACAAAACCAATGTCTAGTCCAATACCCAACAAATATAAATTAAAACAAGTTGAATTCTTAATCAGTAAATGGAAGAGTCCTTAGATGGGGTTGTTTAGTAGGGAAAAGAAACAGCAAAAGTAGAGAGCAGCTTCAGGGGATTGTGATTGGCCTAGAGCCCGGAATGTACTCTTCAGGAATGACTTGTGAAATTTCATCATGTACCAAAGGGCGGACCCTGGACACATGGTAGAATGAATAATCCAAATTGTTGCAAAATAATTCTTAACTTTGGTCAACCTAGACTGTCTTCAAAATATTTAGGTTAAAAAAAGGAGTCACTTGGTTATTCTCACCTCCTTTTCAGTGAGGCTTTCAACGTGAGTGAACGTTAAAAAGCAGGTACAAAGAAGAGTGACAAGCTGGCTGGAAAAGTGAGAAACCAAATGGTGTCAACTCTTAAGACTTAACCTAAGCCACCCTTAGTCCAAATGGTTGGAATTCTCATTCTAAAGAAGGGAATCAGGCAATCCCAAAATGGTGGCTCATAATTGTTCACATTCAAGAACCCACTTTGGGTGAAAAGGGTCAATTACATTGAGAATCATAATAGTGACTGATAAATTAAAAGAAAATTCAGATACTCCCCCCTTTTTGTTTTGCTTTGATTAAAATTTTGCAAAGCCTAGGTATGTTGCTAGGAAGAAATTAAAATATCAGGAGAAATTAAACGGTACTGCGTGAGGGTCCAGAGCTGGACATGATCCCAGAGAGCTTCTGTGCTACCAGCGGAGGCCCACAGCAAGTTGGGTCTAGAATTCACATTTCCCCACTTCTACCTCAGGGTGCTATTTCATCTTATCCTCTAAAATGAAGGCTACAAAGAGACGCAGAACATTCTCCACACTGGCCCTCAGAATATTTTGGTTGTTTAGGCTTCCTATACAGAACAGAAATCAATCAATTTCCGTATACAATAGCTTCTCATTACTCACGGTAGTTGATGCTCTACAGTCTCCTTGAACGCTGAATTAGCAAATACCAAAAAATTGCTTCTAGCAGAAATATAAGGTTAGGTTCCTCCGAGATTCTGGTCACATTTGTGTCTACTGATCAATATCTAATCTTGTTTTATTTGTGTTTAAATACACTATGAGCCATTAACATGGAATTCATGGGAAACAGCACTACACAACTCATGTTTTAACAAAGCTCACCTACCAAACATATTTTCTCTATACAGAAAAATCACAGCCTTCTTGCTCTTAAGAACACTAGGAAGCCCTTAAGCACTACGCTTGAAGTCATTTTAAATACCTACCTCACCAAAGCAAAAAGCACAAGAATGGGAAAAATGTGACACTAAATAGACTATGAGGAAGTTACTTGTTTATGGTATAAAACCTAAAACAAGAAGGCAAAGCATGGTCTTTATTTCACCTTAGCTGGGAACATGCCCTCAGAATGAATCACTTTCTTGCCACTCTGCATGGTCTGAAAATGACGACAAAAGTCCGTCGTCCCATCGTCGTCGGCAGCCGTCCGTCTCGAGAGACGATGGTGTAGCTTCTTAAGAGTCTATCTGCACCGCCGAGAATGGCTGTGCAGTCCGACTCGGGAGTGACACGGTATCTGTCTCCTCCCGTGTTGAATCGACATCTTGCGATGACGCTGGAGTGTCCTCTCCAGTGAAGCTGAAGCTACAGAGCCTCGAGAGACGATGGTGTAGCTTCTTAAGAGTCTATCTGCACCACCGACAAAAGTACTTGCAAGTATATTTTAGTGAGTAGCATAATTTACAAATACAGGATCCATGAATAATGAGAACCAACTTTCATTATGAGCGATTTAGTCTTTTCTCCTGCTCAAAGGATCTTGGATACCTAGCATGCTACACCAAATCAAATTAATAAAACTGCCTCCTATATTCTTCCCTTTAGCAAATAAAATGTTCATACTTACTGTATATTTTCTACCTGCGAAATTCCTAATGCATCAGAGGATATTATTTTTTTCCTTTGTTACATAGACTAGTGGCCACTTATCCATGTCTGGTGATTAAGAGGTAAGAATGAATAAAGCAATTATATAATCTAGATATCAAAAGATATCTAGTCTTTCGATATTAAGTACTAAAATAAAAACATAATGTAATCCCAAAATTGTTTTGAAAATGAGAAAAATTGAAAAGTATACACTGGAAAGAATTAAATATGATAATATATGGGTCATGAATGTTTTTAATTTTGCCCGTTGTGCTTTTCTATATATTTTAAAAACACTACCATAAGCATGTGTTACTTTGGTAAATAAAGAGCTAATATAAATACTATTTTGAAAAGGTAAAACAAGACTTTTGCCCTACCTTAAACCATACACAGATCAGAATCTGTCCTACTTTGAAAAAACAACGTTTCCCCAGAAAATGCTCTGATTCAAAAATCAAGAAAAATCTTCCTTATTCTCTTTCTCATTTGCTTAGTCTTCTTTTCTCACTTCATGGTCTTCTGCTTTTCTCCACCTCTGAAAGCAGCCATTAGCATTAGAATTTGCTAACACACTGGCTTTTTCTCCTAGATTAAATAAGGCTTTCCTCCATGTTCCATGTCGGTGTTAATTACGTGAATGGCTATCAGGCTGAGACAGCAGTCAGAGAGAGAAGTAGAGTTAAAAACTAAAAGACAGAAGGAGAGGTGGTAACTGATATTAAAGCCTGTTCTGGAGGAGACCAGCGAGAGCGGACTGACCCGGAGAGTCCAGGAGTATAAGTAGAGAGGTTAACCTGGAGACAGGACGTGAAGTGGGGCACTCTGGGACCTGTAAGCAGGAGAGAGTCAAGGAGCTCTTGATGGCATTCAGAACCTTCTGCTTTTCTCTTCTGCAGGAGACAAGGTCATCTGTTAGTAGTTAAGCAGGGAGGCATTTGGATAGGGAGCTGGGAGAGTGATGAAGGTATAAAATAATAGTTTATGAGAGCACTAAGAAAGACATCTATCTATTCAAGAGCAAGTGAAGAGTGCTGCCCAGGGACAAAGGCCCGGCTGCAGCTGGAAACCAACCATTCGGCCATTGCTCTGCACAGTTAAGCAGTGGTCTCCAGCCAGGTTAACAGAGTATGTGAACAGATGGGTCAATTTCTTCCCCAGCCCCCATTTTCTTTCATGCATTAGCACCTGAAGGTTCCTTGCTTCCTTCGTTCCCTAATCAACCTGAACTCCAAGTTCTGTCACTTGTCATGCTTAGCAGCCAGCTTCCTCCATCTCCCCCACCCTTTGTCTTTCTGTGGCTTCTCCTCTGCCACTCTCCGGCCCTGGGTCAACGTGTTAGGTGACAGTATATTAGTTTGAACCTTACTGACATGATTAAGTATTGGGGATTTGATGAGGGATGGCAGAATGGAATTACCTGGTTTCAGAATGACACAGGTTTTTTTTCTTCTGCTACCTAACCTTCGTTTTTAGCTCTTGGAATGGACCAATAATCCCAGGAAGATGCAGAGCCCAGTTACCGGCTGCTGCTCAGTCAGTCTCTCTAGAGGCCTCAGCCTGAAAGGAAGGATAAAGTCCTCCAGCCTGATTAGGGTTCTAGCAGCAAGCCTACTCCAAGATTTTATATTTTGTATTATTTTTTCCTGGACAGGCTCAGTGTCAGGTTGTCAAGGATACAAACAAAATTCAAAACAATAATGATGGGAAAACGGGATTTGGGAGGAGCAGGTTTAAAAAAGAAGAAGAAAACCCACACAATCATGTCTTGATTAGAAATGACACACACAGCAATTGTTTGAACTACAATTAAAAGCAAAAATATCAACAGATGTTTTCTCATGTTAGGCCCAGAGCATCATTTTTCAAATCCTATGCAAGCTCCCCAATCATCCTTTCCTTTAAATGGGTCATTTTATTCCTCTTCTGGGCCTAAAGTTTCAGTATGTAAATAGGTATAAAAAAAAAAAATTGTCCTGAGTTAGCTGAAACCACCTCAGTTGTCTAAGTTCTAGAAATTAGGACAAACTTAAGGGTGAAACTATTAACTCCCTAAAAGAGATCCATATGCAGACTGGTATCAACTGAAGAAATGCCTCAAAACTCCAGATATGAAGCAAAATTAACAGTCGTAGCAACTGATACGCACTATAAATTTTAAGTAAGGACTACATGGTTATGTAGTATTAACAGCACCGTAATTAACAACTTCTGATACCTTTGTAACTTTTGTACATCCTACTTATGTTTTGAAATCATTACCTTGGGAAATCAGTTTATTCTGTCCAGACAACTGAGGCTCATTGGCAATGGCTCTACTCGGGTCATCCAGCAATACAGGGATTAGAACTTCAGTCAGCTGAGGCTAAAGCCAGTGTCTCTGCCAATCCTATTATACAGAGTGACCCACTAGGCATGACTTTGTGGCGATAAAGGACACAAAGCATAAGGATAGGTCTTCTGAAACCTAGGGCTGTACTTTTAAGTGAAAAGGGAGACGGTCCTAGTAGATTTCTTAAACCTGGGAGACATGTCTCCCCTTCCTGATATCATCATGGCCAAAAACTAACTAAAGAATCCACAGAAAATTACACCTAAAACCTGCACAGGGACCTTACTAACATCCTAAAAACAAAAAAAAAGCTTCCATAAGAACTAGGAGAAAAGGAACCCAAGAGTGAGCAGTCAGGAAATTAACGAGACCCAGCCCGTCTAATTTTCATGCAAGCAAACACCATCACAAATGCTTTCAAAGGTCAAGTTGCAGTGAGTGAGGTAATGCTATTCGGGGAGTGAAATAAACATTACTTTGGTTTTGCTCTGGAAAGGTTTTAATTTTTTCTCCCTTTTTCATATTTCTCTCTCTCTCTCTCTCTCTCTCTCTCTGTTTTGAATTGCTTACCCTTTTTTCAAATTTGTCCTCATCACCTTCAACTTGCCGGGTCTCTGTGAAAACCGTTTTACAGCCTTCTTTGGGGCCTGCAGAATTTTTTCCCCAAGACCCTCCACTCAGCAGACACTATTTTCTTACAAGGCTGGGGATTTTAAGAGTGTGGGAAATGACGTTGGATTTGACTTGGCAGAACCAAAGGGCAGCGAAGGAAAGGGGAGAGAAAAGAAGGAAGGGTCTCCTGTTCAAAATAATCTTGGTTTCCAACCAACAGCATTGCACAAGTTAAGCATTTTCATAGATAGTCTTAACAGTTTTACAAGATTTTTTTCCCTCTCTTTCAAAATGTGCTTTTAACAGTCATGCTGTTTTCCAATGAACTGAAAGGGGCACTGTGTTCAGAAGCGACAAGGATGGGCTATAAGCAGATGACTGGAGATACAAAAGCTGCTTTATTTGAATGTATGTTTGCCCTGGCAGGGATTCGGAAACCTACCTGCACATAATCCACACTTCGTCCCAGGGCTCTGAAGGCCGTATACATGACTTCTCTTTTTCCACCCCATTTTTGCATGATGCAAATACTTTTGTTGGACAAGACCAACTGGGTGACATGTTGGGAGCTTTCTTTATGTGACTCTTCCGTCTCCCCGGGACCCTTCTCATGAAAGTTGTTCTTCCAGATATAAGTGGCTGATTTGTCCCTGCCCATGACCTCGCTGAAGATGTCCATCATGTAAAGGTCATCTTCCGAGTTCCCATCTATGACCATGACGACTTTAATCCCAGGGTAGGTGAGCCTTTTCACAGACTGCAAACATTTCCGTAAGTAGTCTGGGTCTTCCTGATACGCAGCGATGCAAAGAGCAACAGTTTTGTTCAATTTAATGGGGGTTTCTAGGGATTTTTTCATTTTTCGATGCTCCAAAAAGGCAAACAGGCTTTGGATGATGAGGTGTGATGCTAAAAAGGCACCATACAGTCCAAAAGAGAAGTAGTAATTATCTGTTTGGATAAACTGGTAGCCAACGATATAAGCAGCGGTGATTCCAAGGAGGAGGGAGACTCCAAAAAGCGTGGTTCCAATGATCCTCAGGATACATAGAAACCTCTCACAATGCATCTGTAATGGAATCAAAGATACTCTTGGTTAATGACTCTTGTCCTGCACCTGTTATATACACGGTTGAGCGTTGGACTAGGAGCATTCAGGAGTTCTAACACTGAGTTTCTCACTAACTAGCTGGGTGACTCCCTGCATCTCAGTTTGATCACCTGCAGAATGGGAGTATAAGGATGTCCTTCTATGACATCTCAAAGGGCTGTTTCAAGAATCTGATGACGTGATGACGCATCGCACCACTGAAAACCATAATGTGTTAAACACAAACATGGAAGCATTATTTTTAGTGTGCTAGATCGTTTTTCTAAGGTTGCACCCTACAGAGGCGGGCATAACAAGGTATGGAACCTAAATTCCCTGGCAAGCAAGGTCATCTTGCTTCCTACACTATGTTCTCTCCTTATCCAATACCGACCAGTGAAAAATCCGGAAGGTATTTGCTCCATTGCTCATGTGTCATTTCAGCTCATCTCTAGTGCAAATCCCTCAGTTCACTGCCAGCTGAGGTGGGACATGAGGGTACCTACCCGGATTGTGTAGTACTAGCTCTTCCACCAAATGGTTGTGTAACTTTTAGTGGTCACTACCTCTCTGGGCCTCAGTTTTTTTAATTGTTAAAATAAATGACAGACTTTAGACTCAGTTATTTCCAAAAGCTCTGTTGACACAGACATGTTTCAAAGCCCCTGTGACACTGCACTACATTCTTTTGTTCAGATGGCTCTTCCACCCATCAACACATACACCGAACGGGGGTCAGGAACCTGGCCAAACACAGTAACAACACACAATAAATGCCTGTAGAAATGAATCATAAATTAAAGAAGCAGAATCATGCTTAATTTCAACAGCTAAGTTTCTGATTCTCTTAAAAGCTGTAACACATTAGACCTGAAACACATTTTAGCTCTTACGTGGTGTCAGATTCCAGATTTAGGGTTCAATTCCTCAAGACAGTCCCTCCACCTTCAGACCCCAGCCCCAAGCTCAGGTTGTTACTGTACTGCTGTTAATCAGAGGTTCCCAAGGTCCCCTCCTTCCATCTGATTAATTTGCTGCAGCAGCTCACAGAACTCGGGAAACCCACTGACCCATCACATTATCAGTTTATTATAAAAGGATGTAACTCAAGAACAGCCAGATGAAAGAGATGCACAGAGCAATGTCTGGGGAAAGGATGCGGAGCTTCCTTGCCCTCAGAGTTTGCTACTCTCCCCAAATCACCAACCCAGAAGAACCCCAAACACTCTCGTTTCTGTTTTTATGAAAGCTTCATTATATAGGCATGACCGGTTAAATTATTGGCCATTGGCGACTGAACTCAATCTCCAAACCCTCCCCTCTCCCCGGAGGTCTAGGGGTGGAAGTGCCCGTTCCAATCTTCTAATCACAGGGTTGGCTCCACTGGCAACCAGCCCCATCCTTAGCTTTCCAAACATCATCTCATTAACATAACAAGAGACACCTCCATAGCGCTCCGCTTAGGAAAGTCCAAAGATCTTAGGAGCTGAGTGCCAGGTACATTGTTGATCCTTGAGCAACAGTGGTTTGAACTGTGTGGGTTCACTTATATGTGGGTTTTCTCTCTGAGATTGGGACTTCTTAAAGGTGGAGGGCCGATTTAAGTTACACTGGAGTTTTTGACTGCATGAGAGATACCCCTAACCCCGTTGTTCAAGATCAACTGCATATTTCTTATTATAAATCACAGTACCCGTTTTTTTCCCCTAAAGCTGATTTTCCTCCTCTCCCAAGAATGAACTATAACGAGAACGGTGTCCCCCCAATCTTCAATTATTCACACCACTTCAGGGTTTTTGTTATATTTACATAATTACTGCTTAATCTTTTTTGTTTAATTCAACCAGTTTTTGAAAGTAAATTTATTTTAAATGGAAACTTAGGCAAAGTGATTATCTCTGCAAAATCTCTTGTTGGATATGCTAACCATATTTTCCTATTCCACATTAAGACTTAGAAATTGAATGTCCACACAGCATTTAATTATCTTGTATTACTATCTTGGTTGTTACTAGTTGTGTGGCCACCACATCACTCTCAGCTCCAAGGGGCACCGGTCACATTCCAATGCCTGTGGGCATGCACTGAGGTGGTCCTAAGTGGATCTGCATTATACTTTCGGGATACTTCAGCGTGGCTGCTCACCATTTCTATTTCCTCTCCTCTGGAGCACAGACTGCGATGTGGCTGGCCATGGTGTTGGAGCCTTTGGGAAGTGGAGGTGTTTCACTTCCAATAGGGACTTTTAGAAGAGAGAGTGGGCCTCCTGCAATCACTTTTCCTTCCATAGGCTGATGCTGCTCTATCAACAAGGCCCTAGGGAATGCAGAGCCCAAATATAGAAGGAGCTTGGTCCCTGAGCTGCCAAATGGAAGGAGCTGGCCACCAATCAGGAATACCTGCCTTGAAATCTCATGACACCAAGAAATAATTTGAGATTTTGTTTCTTTTGTTTACTCATTCTGAATTTTGGGTTTAGTTCACCCTAAGAATATAACCTAGGTTGTGCAACGTAGCTTAGAGACCAGGATTCCAGCCTGTGGACATTATTTTCCTTTGTTAAACACAGATGATACTAACTTGTTGATGATGCTGCAGCAGGCTACACTACGGAGCAAAATCACAGTGTTGGTAAGTTTTTTTTTTAAGTATTTTTTAAAGTATTTGGCTAACAGGGAAGCTAAAACAAACAAACATGTGTTCTGCTTCTAGCACTTATATAGGACACCATTAATAAGTAACATGTGAGCCTGGTGGAGGTGATCACACCACAAACGGTAAGTTCAAGCTGCTGGGAACAGTGAAATGCAAAAGGCAAGAGAGCACAGCATCCCTTGCTAATTAAAACAGCTGTTGGGATGCTTAAACCTCCCAAAGGGTGCATTAGCCAATGCCTGAAGGTGCTGGGAGCACCAGACTTGGAACCTGTCCGTTTCCAAGACGTGAGTCATTCTCACAAGAGTGAAACATTTCAAGGGGACTCAAACCCTCTGCCAGGGAGAAGCTGAAGTGTGTGTTTCACTTGTGTTTAAAATCACCATAGCCAGCAGAAGAACTGCCTGCTATTCTTTTTCCATTATTCACATTTTCCTTGCTTTTATCAGCACACGTGGACAGAGTGTTCGCAAAGCATCTGCTGGCCACGGCTGAAGTGGGAGCGCCGTCTGACATCATAGGAGTCTACAGAATGTCCTTTTGAAGCCTGGGAAGAGTTGCTGGTAATTTGCAGCAATGTGGCTAGAATTGATCCTTTTGTATTTCTTCAAGGTACCACATTGTTGCCTCGTAGGACACATGCAGGATCTCAATCCAGGCCAAAGGGCAAAAGGCACATGGCAGAGCCAGCTTTACTGAGGGAATAGGTTGAGCTCAGGGAGTGACACACAGGATGTGTTTCTTTATAATTTCCCCTGGGTGATTTCACAGATATGGGCACCATATGTGTGAGACTTTCTGAGACAATCCCCAATTCAAATACTCTGTTTCATAAGCAAACTCTCCTTGTCAGACATATGGCTTTATAGTTAAATTGGAAAATCTGGTTAGTTTCACCCCAGATCATAAGAGCTTACTGCTAAATAGAAGGGTGATTTAGAAATCTACCTTCCATAAATACTTAAAATATAAAACTTGGATTTTTTTTTTTTTTTTGCCTAGAATCAGTTTAGCCTATTCATTAATTTGTAAGTTGTTATTGGACTGAAAAACTTAGTAAGTACTATTCTTTCAGAATTCTAAGCCAAACCAAATGTTTGAGAATAGCCTGATGCACCATGATATAAGCTCCACAAAGCCAAAAATTTTGGTCTCACTAATATACCCAAGAACATAAACCTGGGTTATATATTTTAATAAATATGTACTGAATACCAACCTGGCTTATGACTGCTATTCAGTAAACATGTGTTAAGTGGATGGATGTAAATTCAGTCATCAATATCATATTGGCATCACTGTTATGTCAGCTAACATTTATTCATCATATATTAGGTTCTAGGCAGTGGATTAAGTTTGTTTTGTTGAATGGCATGATTCCATTTAATCTTAATAACATCATAAGTGGTAAATATATAGTTAATCTTGTGTTACAAATAACATACATATGATGAGGAAACCAAGACTGAGTATTTAAGTAACTTGCTCAAAGTAGGATCCACCCCAAGTGGAACTCTATAGGTCATTGGGCATCAGAGCCCTTTCCTGCTCCGTGACCTCTCTCAATTAACCAGAGGGCAAACATTGCATGAGGATAACAGCTGCTCTCACTGCCCTAGTGCAGTGGGGAAAAATTAGTTGTCGTAGCTTTCCCTTCCGTTGTGGATCTGGGAAAAACTGAAATGAATTCAAATTAATCGAGTCAGCATCTGGACAAGGCTGTAAACTTTAGACCAAGATATCTCTTCCAAGAGGTCCTAGCTGCCCTCTCCAACTCCATCACTGTCTCTTCCCTGAGACAATCACACTATGTACACTCCATGGCTATATGGACATGTGTCTCAATCCACTGTGTTTTCCTGGCACATAATAGGTACTTAGTAATGCATTCTGAATCCTGAGTAAGTCTATTTGGACTCAGGCAGCCAGTGCAGACTGACAGAGCACAGGTCCCTCCCCAGTCTTGTGGCAGCGGATACATGCCGAGCCATTAAAGCTACCTCTCCTCCAGCAGCTTTTTCTTGCTAGAAAATGGTTCCATAATTTCTTGCCCACTACCTAAAGATAATGATTGGGAAAGGGGGGTACCACACTAGTTCTAGGATACCTTTGGGAAACAAAGTTAGAAAAGACAAGTAATAACGTTATAAAGACATATGCACACTCATGTTCATTGCAGCATTACGTACAACAGCCAGGATATGTAAATAACCTAAGTGACCACCAATGGATGAATGGATGAAGATTGTTGTGTGTGTGTGTGTGTGTGTGTGTGTGTGTGTGTGTGTATAATTCAGCCATAAAAAAAGAATGGAATCTTGCCATCTCGTGACAGCATGCATGGACCTCGAGGGCACTGTACTGAGTGTAATGAGTCAGACAGGGAAGGACAGCGACTATGTGACCTCTTATATATGGAATCAAATAAATAAATAAGTAAAAATCAAGCTCATAGATACAGAGAACAGACTGGTGGTTGGATGGAAGGGTTGGGGGTAGGAGAAATGGATGGACTGTTTTTGATGTTATTTTTAGCTTAAATAAATAGAATTTTTAAAATACCACAATATCCTATTATGATGATTAGGAAATTGTCTCTGCATCTATATTCTGAAATAACAATAATATTGATTGATCACTTTCTACATACAAGGCACCTTGCTAAGCACTTTAATAATACATTTCATTTAACCTTCACAGCAAACCTGGGAGGTACTATGTAGCCCGTTTCACGGATTAGAAAACTAAGGCTCAGGAAAATACACAACTGCTTAAGGGTGGAACTGATATTTACAACGGGGGTTATTTGACCCTGGAGACTATGCTCTTGACCGCTACACCTTATTTCATCTTTTAATAAAATATGCTTATAAATGTGAGCGATGAGAGTAGTTTACTGTTCTGGACAGAACTGATTGCCTAAGTTTCTGGGAAATGAGGAAACTAAAGTTTGCTTTGTTAGGTTGCAATACAGAAAACCTAAATTATCTTTTTTATTTGTTTCTATTGCCCAAAGTCCCAAATAATAGAAGCCTAATGATAATTAAATCTTAATTTGTTGAATCCTCTTTTCAGTATGACATGAGATTAATTTAACAACTCTCCCGTGAGTGTTTCCTTGGGACAGCTAACTAGCCTCTATGATATAACTAGATGACCAACTGTAAGGAAGAATGCACCCTCAGACATAAATTTCCCCCAACAGTTTTCCAAAAAGACATTTCTCATCTCTCCTTCACTATCTTATCAGAACATTAGGACATTTGTCTTTTTCATGTTATCATTTTGGTAAGTTTTTCTTAATAGTTCAGCATGATCTTTCAAGACAACCTATTAAGCAATTTGTTTTGAAGAGCCTAAAATTGAGCATGAATGAATTTAAAAAACGCATGGTTTTACTATTTTATTATTGTTAGAAAAAAACTGTAACCAGTTATTTAAATTAGTTTAGTACAAGTATCTATCATGCATATGTACAAAACAAGTTGCTTAAAACTTAAGCAACAACTTCTTTTCTAACAGAAAAATAAAATAAGTAAAATCATGCATTTTTTAATTTATCCATACTCAATTTTAAGTACTAGGTAAAATTTAGGGGGAAAAATCTTATCTTTTAGAACTCTATACCTTTCAGTTAAATGCTAAGTTGTCCGTACATATAAAGGTTTGAATTTGGGTGTGAGAGGCAGAAATAATTAATGTAGGGATGATTAATGTAGTATAAGTCAGAGACTAAAGTCTAAGGTATGTTTGATTGCTTACTTTTAACAGATCAAGAAAACCCATGATGTTACACAGTCATCCTTCCAAGTAAATCCCACCCAAATCAGTCAGTACAGATTTAAAAGTCCAGAAATCAGAAAGCCCAGTTAAGATAAAATGAAGCAACTAAGCTTGACCTATGGAAAGGGTGCACTCTGGTTCCCCTACTAAGGGCTTTGACGGCAGCCTTTTTCTCTCCAGCCTGCAGTTATCCCAGCAGAGGCCCTGGAGCTGTGCTCGAAGGGTTAGGCAATAAGCCTTTCAAGGGCCTTGTCTCCCACAGCTGTGTCTGCATCCCAGTTTTAAGTTTTAGATTTCCCTTCACTAGCACCGTCAATATAGATCAACTGCTCATAGGATGCCAATTCTCCCAACTGCCCTGTGGGTTCCTGAACTTCATCCTGAAGTTCAGTGAGGGAAAGGGGAACATTACAAGAAGACTTGACATGGAATCTTAGTTCTATGTTTCCCCATGGGCTCCTGGGCACTATTTTTATAGATCAAAACCGTATGTAGCCACAGGTACCACAATTGCCAGGTTTCTTCATTAAATCGTTTCCGGATCTCACTCAATCCGATATGTAAGCCCAATAAAACTTGACTGATCCACCTGCAGCATGTCCACTTGAAGGGCATAATATTTGCATAATATTCTTGAATTAAATTTCATCCACTCTTTACTAGCACTATGACTTGGAGCAAGTTCATCTTTCTGGGCAAGGCTCCTTTATGTATAAAGTTTCCTTGGGGGGGAGGGCAGAGCAGGGGGTTAGATATAATATAGTGAAGTGCCAACTCAGTGCTTCAGATGAATTAGACATGTGATCAACAGTAGCTGTTATTTTACATTTCTCATGGGTCAGCTCGTTTTGCCTTACACTATGGTTATTTAAAGACTTTTTATACAATGAATCCCATTAAAATGTGGACTGCATCTTATTCACTTCAATGTACAGTATAGTTGCATGCCTCTACGAGGCAGTTATTTGTAAATGTTTTTTAATTTAAATAAAATATTTAACAGTATGGCCTCAACATATTTATTTTGACTCATATCAATATTTTCTAGATTGTGGGCAAGGCAGTATATATGACATCCACATAAATGACATTCAAACTACACTTGAATAATTTAGGTATATGCAATGAGATGATAGTTATTCTATGCAAACTGCTGCTAGACAGGAAAGGATTAAAACCAAGGTGGGGTGATGGAAGTGGTTATCTACAGGGACCTGTCCCCCCATTCAGCTGTTATACCAGCTGCCACTGGCTCTGTCCTTGCAGCCTCTTAGTGGAACACTGCCTGGGCATGCATGGATAAAAAAAAAAAAAAAAAGAGAACCCAGAATGGGACAATGGGGTTTATGCACATTATGCAAAAAATCAAGAAGCTAATTTTGTAACAGACTAATTAGTCTTATTTTTAAAATGTAACGGTGGCCCTGGCCAGGTGGCTCAGCTGGTTGGAGCATTGTCCTGTACACCAGAAGGCTTCGGATTTGATTCCTGGTCAGGGCACACACCTAGGTTGTGGGGTCGGGGCGCATAACACAGGCAATGGATAGATGTTTCTCTCTCACGTCAATATTTCTCTTTCTGCTTTCCTCTCTCTCCAAAAATCAATAAACATATCCTCAGGTAATGATTTTTTAAAGAAATATAACTGTAAATGTAACTTTGCCAAAGGGGGGTCTTGACATTGATCCAGAGATAAGGACTTTCCCAATATTGCCAATAATAGAAAACAACTGATACAATGACAAGTGTGTTTAAAAATTCAAGAAAAAAATTGTTTTGAAAGAAATCTTAGATGGTAAGGAAACCATGTGTGAAAAAGTATTCATGAAATTCAATATAGTGGGGCCATTCTATAGACGTAACAAATATAATTACACAGTCTGACTTACTTTATAATAAGTTTCTTATTCATTTATTGCACAATACCTGTTTTCCAGGAAGATAACTGACTAAATATCTTTGCTTCATGGAGAATGACATTCAAGTTTTATATTAGTCAAGACCTTGAATTTCTATAAGCTGTGTACCTCTGGTAAAGTAAGGAGTTAGTTCTAGGTGCAACACAAGCAATTCAGACAATAAATGTTTCTCAATATATCTATAAAGCATTTTTCTATTCATTCAACTTGGGTAATATATAAATTAAAATTTAAAAAAAAGGAATGAGTGATACTCTCCTAATTGCAATCCTATAATCCAGAAATTCTACTTGGAATCTTAAAATTGTTTCAAATTTGCAAATGCATACACTACATAGTATACATACTAAAACTGGTACTTTAAATAAGAGCTAAACTGTTATTGAAAATGTAAAAGAATAGCCAAAATACTAGAAAAATCTTTGATGGGTTATGATGGGTATTAAAACTACTTCAGTTGTATGAGTAATCAATCTTATTTTGCCTTTTTGAAAAATGCAGTGAAAACTAATATAATGACTGTGTCAACTTGCACACACTTGAATAAAAACTTTAGAATCACAAAAAATCATAATTTCGTTTAATATCTCTAAATATACATTATCTTCTGCCTTCACTGCAATAAGAATCCGCAGGAGGAAAAAGAAAACCCTGAAATCTACAATGGGGACAGAAGTTGTTCTGCTTATCAACCTTCTCACTTGTCAGCAAAACCTAGCTACCAACTCCCTTTGCTTTAACACGGAGCTGTGAGCCTACATATATACTCAGACTTGGAGTTTGGGGAAGCCCTTCCTGGCCAATCAGGACTTCCCGACCTATTGCATCACACCTCCCCCTCCCGGGGCGTGACGTCAAAGGCAATCCCAGGCCAGCCACGTGGGTTGGCAGAGTGCAGCGTTTCTGGGCAGCTGTTAGGTAGACACCGAAGCAGCGGTCCCCAAGGGTGGAGAGCAGGGCAGGAAGGAGCAGTCAGGGTTCCTTACACACGCCTCCAGGGAACGCGGCTCTAGCAGCTCGCTCGCCCGGGAGGCGCGCGGGGCGGGGGAGTCCCAGTGTTGAGCGCGGGCTTTTGGGGGATGGAAGGAGAGGCAAGGGGGAAGCTGGCACCTAAGACTGTGTAATAGGAGCCGGGTCTTGTAAAGCCTCCTCCCCAGGCACCGCCTCTCCGCTCCCAGCTCCTCTTTCCAGCCTTAATTATCCTTTCAGCGCCGTTTCCCCTCGGCTGCGTTTCCTTGGCTGGAGGAAAAAGCCTCCCTCGCCTCCCAGTTCTCGCCCGCACACAGACCCTCCTTTCAGACCCGCCCTCCTGTTCACAGGGACCCATTTCGGAGCCCTGGCTCACGAAGGGCGGGAACCAGCGTGACGAATTCCGCTCAAGGTGTTGATTATCCGTCCCAACCCAGCTGCTGGCTCTCGTCCCACCTTCACCCCCGGCTCACGCTGGCCCCCTCCCTCCTGCACCCCCGCGCTGGGTGCTGGGGACCGCGCCCCCAAGTCCCCCACCCGGCCTTTCCCCCCGCTGCAGCTGTGGAAAGAAGTTCCAGCGTGCTCGGTGCCACGTCGGAATTGGCTCCCGGGACGCTGCAGCTGCCGGCGAGCCGCGCGCGGTCCCCGCGCAAGCCCTGCCCCGGGGCAGTCGGCGGGCGGGCCCGGAGCGCAGAGGAGGGATGCGCGCCCTCCTCTGCCGGGGTCTGGGACAGCCAGCGCTAGCGTCAGGGACCCCGGGCCCGAGTAAGGCTTCCGGGGCTGGGCTGGACTCGGGCAGACCCAGCCTAACGCTTAATGGGGTACAGGGAGTGCAAGGGAAGAGAGGCTGGGGAGAGAGGGGGGAGTGGCCGAGCGTGGCCGGTAGCTGAGAAGAGGTGGGGGAAGGACCCTCCTTCTTTGGGGTCCCCTCAAGGAGCCTTGAACGCTTTAACCCTTTGCATTACAAATAAGAAGCAAGTTCCCACTTGGAAGCAAAACACTATGGGCTGTTCCAGGGTTTTCCTCCCCGCATCGAGTGTGGGAAAGAGAAGAAAAAGGATAGGAAGGGGGAAGAAGAAGGCTGTGCGGAACACATTTTCCTTGCACAGTGGAAATTCTTGTTTCCTAACTCGGGAGCCCCGCTGCGGCTCTAGAAGATGCGGAATGGAAAAGTACATCTCCGGACGGTAGTCGTTCCCGGGCAGAGGTTACCTGTGTATCCCAGCAAGGCAGCGGATTTCTGGGAAGCGCCGCAGGGAGGGAAAAAGATGTTGCTAAACCTGACAGTGATCTGAAATAGCCACTGATTTTTAGTCTGTTGGAAATATGCAGACCTCAAACTTCGCTGTCAAGAACTGACTATAAAGATTTTTTGTAACACTTACATGGATAATTTCTTCCCTCTCCCTGGCCTATTTGAGGACCCTCATCCTTCACCAAATCGCGCCAATATAACGTACCTTGTTCAGCTCTTGGTCATAAAGTTGTCCTCAGCCTGTATGTGTGGTCCCGGAGGGCCGGTGGCGGGCAGTTTCCAAAATTGAGGTAATAAGAAATCAGATGAATTTGAGACGACCGGCCAAAAAAAATAAAAAATTTAAAAACAACATTTAAAAAAGGATTGGGGAGTCTAAAGGTCTGATTTTCCTCCACTTTAAAAGTAAATTTCACCACTATTCTCTGGTATGTCCGTTGCACTTAAGTCTCCTGATTCTTAAAAGAAAAATTAGTACTTTAAAAATAAATTAATTTATTTTTATCTTTATTTCTTTTGCTCCAGTCCTTCTCCCCTGATATCGGGAAGTCTCTTCACTTTTTTCTATCAAAAAAAAAAGCCCGGTGAAGACTCAGCAGAACCCTGGAAGAAGCGCAGAATCAGGAGAAAGTCTTTGGCTGGGGCTGATTCAAGTCCCTGGTTCAATGGGCTGCTGGAAGCCAGGACTGGGTAATTCTTTCCAGACGTCTTGACTTCTCCTTCCTCGCAGTTGTTGCCTTTCTGCCTCCTCCAACTTAAGGGGGTCTTAACTAGTTGGTGGGTGTTTTAATAGGGCGGAGGAGGGAGTGGGGGGTGAGGGGAGTGGAGAAGGGAGGTGCGGACTGGGGAACCCGGAGGGGAGGGAACTGGGAGCGCGGGCGGGCGGGAGGCGGGGAGGGGGAGAGAGAAATTGGCCATTCAAAGCCCTCTCTGAGCTCCAGGCCGGTTCTAAACTCCAATGAATTCAATTAACTTGATTGCTAACGTGTGCAGAGAGGCAGGGCACCCATTCCGGCCACCACCTGAGTCCCTCCTTTCTCCAGAGGTGGAGCCGGGAGGCCACGCTTTGTAGGCATCCCTGATTCCTGTCCTAAGTACAGGATTCCCTCTTTGCGATCAATTCCCGGTAGTGTTGAAGTAATTTGCTTTAAGGCCAAATGGTGCCCTTAGGCTAAGTAACCGCCCTGGGGAGAATGAGCTGGAAGGTGTGTGTGTGTGTGTGTGTGTGTGTGTGTGTGTGTGTGTGTACACTCCCGGGGGTCTCCGAAAGCCGGCTGAGTCCGCCACTGGTCCATCACCACTTGTTAACCCTTTCTTCCCTCCAACTCAGAAGTTTCTGAGCTGATGTCAAGTGCCCAAGTCCCCCTTACACAGACGTTTCCGCTATCGGTGGGCGGGAAAATCGGAAAAATAATTTTTTTTTCTTAACCTGGACCCCAAAAGTAAAAATACGCTCATGGCGTGCATTATAAATAAAATATAATAAAATTAAATTAATCCTCTGGAGGACTCGAAAATAGCGCGCTTTAAAAAGACATTTCTTAAGGAATGGCTTAAGTGGCTTTTGCTTCTTGCGAACCTTCTATGACGAGTCAAAATACTTATTTTTGCTTCGAGATGGTTTTTCCTCATCTTTCTTCCATTGCCCAAAGGCTGAAAAGCGCTAGTTTTTTCTATTACTTTTTTTTTCCCCTTTATTTCTCTTCGGTCCTCTCCCACAGCCCTCCTGATGACTTAAAATGGACAGTAGGTGGCACTGTTTAGAAAAAAATGAGAGGGAGTTTACACATAACTACTGTGGCCTTTGGTGATTCCGCTGAGATTATTACAGGGTAACTATCTTTTCTTTCCAAGGTCCCTCTGAGCTATGGACCTCTTTCGAACTCGATTAGGCCTTGAAAACTGGATTATTGCTCCTTATCACCTATCTTGGACAATAATGACCAAGTCAAAACAGAAAAGGCGAGTCAACTGGGAGCGGTGATTTTCAACACATCGCTCGCAGGGTGTGGTGTTGGGGGGGATGTGATTAGAGGTCAAGTACTTTATTGCAATATCAGGTAGTCGGCCAAACCAGTCCTCGGGGGCAGACCTCCAAAGTACTACCTGTTTCCGTCCCCGCCTCCCCATCCCCCTCCCCCGCCCCTCTCCCCCTCCCCCCCCTCCCCCCAATGCTAGCCCACCCCCGACAGGGCGGTTACACCTCTGGCAAGCATTACCTTGGCCAAAAGACTTCACACCGCTCCGGGAGACCCACTTATCAATTTTCCCCTGCAAACCTTCAAGGCTTTATTCAGCCTTTGAACCCTGCCTTGAGTGATTCAACTCTTAAGGAACTGGCTTAAATTTTAGAACATAATTTCATCCTACTTAATCAGATTCTTGCTTCTTGATTTTTAGTTTTACGGTAGTTTCTAAATGCTAAATTACACTTTAAAATATGAATTATATTCTGTAACTTATGTACTCTTACATATCATGTGGACGAAACTGATCTAGTGGTAGAGCGGAAATTGTGGATGTAGACCGCTCCTTCTGCTGTGGGGCCGCATAGAGACACTTAACCTCAGCTATAAAGTTCCATGAATATTTATGTAATGCATGACTGCGGGTTATTCCTCGGTTGTCTTTAACTGTTCCTGTGCTAATAGTTCAAACAATGAGAACTTTTAGTAAAACTGGGTTTCTTTACTAGAGAAAGACACATTTGTTTTTTGCCCCTCTTGTAATTCATGGCCTATAAAACCAAAGTAAAATGTTCCCTTACTGGGGATGAATTTAAAAGCTAATTACACATCCCAGCATTTCTATCAGTTCCAGCCATAACCCCCCAAAAAGAGAATAGGGAAAAGGTTAGCAGAATTTAAAACCGGAGGTGAAATATTGCATCGATCACATTTTCTGAGGGAGGCCTGAAATTCAAATCCCACCTTTGATGTGGGATAGTGTGATGTGGGCTCTGTTTGTGCGATCCTGGAAGTGGATTTCACCTCTCTAGACCTTTATTTCCTCCTCGATAAATGAGGAAATGCCTGCTTTACAGAGTTGTTATGACAACAGAATGTGTTAAATTATATTAAAAGCATAGTGCCTAAACTCTACAAGTGTGCAGATCTTCCTAATATAATACAATACCTGTAGTTCTTAATATAACCATTGTGAATATTCAGAAAAATTTGTATCTTTCTCATTGCTTCCAATTTTTAAAATTATGCTTGATACGTATTAACTAAGGTTTCATCCTTATTTGACTTATTTCAGCTTTCTACAGTTTTCTTACTGAATCTCATAGATTTAATTATTCTGTGCGCCCATGGATACACCCCAAACCTTCACATTTAACCAAAATTTCTTTCTGAACTATGGCTACTAGCCATCTAGCAGCAAATTGGGAGACAGGTTCCATTTCACAAACAAACTGTGGCACCAACCAATTGAATAACATATGATAGTCAATTGAAATTGTAACTTCTATTTTAAACAGGAGCTGTTTGGATCAGAAGATGATAGATGTTTTCGGGTTTGACATCCTGCAACATATTTTATCCAAGCTACAGCTATTGTTTCCGCTACACGAGATGCCATAGCGAAGAGCTTCAGAGGCAAGGGTGTTACCTGAGTCAGTGTGAGCTCCCAGTGTGTTGCTGCTAATCTGCTCCTACAACACAAAGAAGTGTTCATACATCTGAATGAAGGATTTTGACACAGTATTTAGTACCATCATAATTTTCTGTATAAGCAGTTCTGTTTTTTAGGTGTAAAGGACCTCTGTATGCCCTTTAAAATTATCGAGTATTTCAAAAAACTTGGATATAAAGAATACCGCTACAGTATTTAACATATTTTAAAAAATAAAAGCTGACTGATAGTTTTTAAATCTTGTTAATTCATTTGAAATAATAATAAATGCAATGACTTGTCAACTTAATGATATAATTTTTTGTGAAATGTGATTTTTATTTTTGCAAACCTCTACTATCTGCTATCTGCTGCATATATATATATATATATATACATATATATATATTAATCATCTGGCCTTAAACATATATGTAATTGAGGAATGGAGAAATGTTTTATATTTTTTTATTTTTTTTTATTGTTGTTCCATTATGGAGAAATATCTTAATAGTCTTTTTAGATATTCTTAGATATTACATAAAAATGACACAAAATTTGCCCTTGATCTTAGCCAAAAGGCCAAGAAGTGATCTATAGACCACCATTTGGGTAATACTGGTTTATATTAAGCATATCAAATGTAGCAGTGTACAAATCTGGGTGTTTTACTTTAAGAAGAACAGACATGTTGCATATTGAGAGCTAGCAGGGAGAGCAGGGATATCAGTAGCAAACCTGTCATATGAAACATGACTATAGAAAATAGAAATGCTTAGAATGACACAGAAGACTGAGAGAAACTGACACTGGAAAACTTAGAGGGCTTATATGTACATGTGAGATTAACATGTTCTCTATGACCTAAGACTGTACCAGTGGGAATTAAAACACCACATATTCCAGCTTCACAAAAGGTAGAATTCTTTGAGTCTAAGTTCTGCAAAAATGGAAAGAGGTTGACCTGGAATTTAGTTTTCTTGTTCCCGGTTTGAATAATGCAAAGGGCTTTCACCTGCCACAGAGAGACTGGATTACTTTACTTTTAGTGTTAATTCCAAGGCTGAACTCTTGAGGCTCTAGGGTTAATTCAGACAAAATTTTGAAGGTGGGCATGTCTATGTTTATTACTAGATTTGAAGATGTGGCTAGAAGTAGATATTGACGCATCAGACATCCAGCAAATTATAATGAACAGATTGGAAGAGATCAAGTTACTTGTTTCATTGATTTAAGTAAAGAGGATCATTTTATTTCGTATCATGGGTTTTGAAGGTCTCACTATATCAGATACAGTAGTAATTTATCAATTATTGATCATTGCAAAGTAGACTTAATGTTATTAGAACTATGTTTAAAGATTACCCAAAATGAAAGGAAAGGGAGGAAAATCCAAACATCACCATGGATTCTTTTTAATTCTTTCAATATGTCTTTCTGTGGATGAGGAAACTAACTTAAAAACATTATGACTTCATCTAAATCCTAAAAGGTGGATACTCAGAATTACCTGAGATTAATAATTGTGATTTGATTGACAACAAAACCTGAATGATTTATTTTAGAAGAAAAAGAAAATCTTTTATTTTAGAAATTCCCCTTAAATTATTAAATAAACATGTGGGAGCTTTATTTTCATAACATTGAGATATTTTCATTTTAAGAATTATCTCCAGATATCTGTGTGTGTTCCCAACAGGTGGGGGCATTATTTTACATAGCCTAAATGGCAGGTTTATCATTCACATTCTTCTGACCCACATTACAGAAAAACACAAAACTGATTACCCTTGATTTAAATGCCAACAAATTTTGTCAACAAGGGTTTGTATTTTCCATGACAAATCAATAAAAGCAGACGTGCTACTCGGGGTGCTAGTCTGTAATCTAATTGTCCTTTGATATTTTAATAGCCTCAATTGCAATGACCAAGGAGATTTTGAAAGGTATGCCTTTGCCCAAAACAACTGCTAATATGTGAGAAAAGATTAAGTAACTACCGTGTTTAAATAAACTTCCTTGGAGATTATGTGACATTTCATGTGCTTCCTGAAAAGCTTAACAAACTTTCCAGCTTCTCAAAATCTTCAAGAAAATATTCTTAATTTCTGAAAACTAATTTATTTCTTATGAGAGGGGGTAGTTAAAGTTTTCTAGGTAGAGGGATCCTTTGTTGATGTATTTTTTTAATGACCCTGTTATCAGAAAAGTGAATATATACTAAAAGTTTTCCATACAATTTCAGGGGGTTCACAGATTGTTTTCTCCAGACCTGTTCCTGAACAGATCAAAAATTTCCTTTCCAAGAGAAGCATTGCGTAGTCTTGGGAAATACTATTAATTAGAAATCACATCATATACTTGAAAATTTTAAAAAGATGGCAAAGGGAGAGAAAAACTAAGCAAACCTTTTTTTCTCTAATGATTCACACTAATTTTTTTTAATACCTCAATTTGGGAGAGGAGGAATATCAGATAAAGGGAATTTTAGGCATTTTGGAGAAAGTTCTCCAAGGGAAATGGAAATCTGGGAATGTAAGATATTGTAAAAATCCATTACATTTCCCTTTTGGGGGCATTGATTTCATATTTTTAGCACAAGAAAAGCCAAATTACTCCAAGCTTTCGGGTGAAGAAGGCTGCCTTTAAATACATACAAGTAGACAAAATCCTTGGGAGGAAAACCCTGAACCAATTTAGAGAAGTGAAACCTTCAATCTTTATCTAAGAGAGGCTTAGGTCCAACACAAAATGAGCCGAATTACCATTTCAATGGCACCTGAGGGCTGATATTGCCACTCTCAGTCCCAAAAATGCGATTCCGAAGTGTGACTCCTTGCATTGCATTAGTCACATCCTGCCTACCATGGATGGCAGGGTCATTTGGGGATCAAAACAAGCACTTGTGATGCAACTTGAAGGAATTACGTTTTTCTAAATTATAGGAATACTCTATTCCATAGCATTTTCTTTTGAGTACTTTCACGTTTTCAGAGCTCAGCCGAGATCAGAATGGGTCTGAGAACACTGTATGTAATGGGTCCATTTCTATCTTATGCTTAAGCCAAGAACCAGGACATATTTTGATTTTGTTCCTTACTCACCTCTTGCAGACAGCACCTGCTGTTTGTTCACACCAGGTTGGTTGGACTTCTAATTAGGCAATTTGGGAGGTAGTCTCATTGTTCTGAAAACTCAAGTGGCTCCAAGTGTCAGACGGGAAAGGAAGTTTAAAGCTGTGATTCTCAAAGTGTGGACTGAGGTCAGCCTTCATCTCAATCATCTGGCTGCTTTTATAGACTTTCTGTCCAAACCCCAGACCTATTTTATCAGAATTTGTAATGGTAAGATGAGAAAATCCTTATTTTGAAAGCTTCTTCAGGTCATTCGGATGCACTCCGAAGCTTTGCTTTAGAGATGTCCTAGATGAAGAAATTACTTTCCTGGGCTTTTTACCCAGAGCTCTTTAAAATTAGATTTTTGTACTTAAATCTACTGGGATAACAAAAGGGCAACAATGCCTCTTTTCTTCTTCTTCTTCTTCTTTTTTTTTTTTTCCTACAAAATACACTTGCGAATTTCAAAGAATTTTCCTACTTATTGCCTGCTATCTAATCCCCAGGTTAACCCTGGCTGGTTTGGCTCAGTGGACTGAGCGTCGGCCTGCGAGCTAAGTGTCGCTGGTTCGATCTTCCAGTCAGGGCACATCAGAGAAGGAAAACTCTGACTCCAAAAAACCTCCGCTGCCTTGCGGCATACCTCTTCAGGGGAAAGGCTAAGGGAGTAAACCCCGACAGAAAATCCGGAGCCGGAGTCCCTAAGGCGGTTTGACGTTGTAGTCAACACCGGCAACTCCTGCGGCGCACCTGAAGCCAAGCTGTATTGACTCCGTCTTTCCCTTGGGCCCTTCAGCTGCGAAGAGAGGGGGTGTCTGCTGCATGGGCAACAGCAGACCCTTCATATCACCCTGCCCAGGCTCTGTAGCTTCAGCTTCACTGGAGAGGACACTCCAGCGTCATCGCAAGATGTCGATTCAACACGGGAGGAGACAGATACCGTGTCACTCCCGAGTCGGACTGCACAACCATTCTCGGAGGTGCAGATAGACTCTTAAGAAGCTACACCATCGTCTCTCGAGACGGATGGCTGCCGACGAATCCCCAGGTTATCTGCTGGCCTATTAATCCAGTGATTCCTACAACGGAGGAGGCAATACCAAGTATAAAAGCAAAGGTTCTAGACTCAGACTACTTGTTTTGGGTGCCAACACACTATCTCCTTGGTCTTGGGCAAGTTGCTTGATCTCGCTAAGCTTTAGTTTCTATTTAAAGTGGGAATGTTACAGAACAGAAAGCGTTCGTCCATCCACTGGTGCCAGCAGAACCAAACGCTAGATAAGAAGTGCAGTGGAGAAAGGCTGGCTATTTTATTAGGAATGGTGCCACCCAGGAGAATGGGAAGCTAATGCTCAAAAGCCCAGATTTCCGGGTGCAGGGTTTGGGGCGAGTTAAGGGTACAGGGGAACAAGTGTGCGAAACCAATGAAGGGGCGCATGTTACAATTGGCGCTTAGCCATTTATGGTAAAGGGGCGTCAAAACGGGATCTTCTTGGACCACGGGCCTTTGGCTTCTTAAATGGTTTTAGTGTTCCAGGTGCCATTGTGTCTCTGTCCTTTGGTTCTGCGGGGGCGGGAGGAAGCAAAACTTTGTTCTGGGTGCAGCTGGTCAAAGTTCTCTCTTCTGCGCATGCGTCGGTTGCATGGCCTGAGGTTTCCGAAAAGCAACTCTGTATGTATATCGTCAAACAGGATAGGACCATTTTGAGCTGGTTCTACAGTTACAGGAATAGTAGTAAAACCTTCCCTTAGAGGTTCATAGGGGAGTAAATGAAATTATTCATCTCATCGTCGGCAGCCGTCCGTCTCGAGAGACGATGGTGTAGCTTCTTAAGAGTCTATCTGCACCGCTGAGAATGGCTGTGCAGTCCGACTCGGGAGTGACATGGTATCTATCTCCTCCCGTGTTGAATCGACATCTTGCGATGACGCTGGAGTGTCCTCTCCAGTGAAGCTGAAGCTACAGAGCCTGGGCAGGGTGATATGGAGGGTCTGCTGTTGCCCATGCAGCAGACCCCCCCTCTCTTCGCAGCTGAAGGGTCCAAGGGAAAGACGGAGTCAATACAGCTTGGCTTCAGGTGCGCCGCAGGAGTTGCCGGTGTTGACTACAACGTCAAACCGCCTTAGGGACTCCGGCTCCGGATTTTCTGTCGGGGTTTACTCCCTTAGCCTTTCCCCTGAAGAGGTATGCTGCAAGGCAGCGGAGGTTTTTTGGAATCAGAGTTTTCCTTCTCTGACGTGCAGATCGAACCAGCGACACTTAGCTCGCAGGCCGACGCTCAATCCACTGAGCCAAACCAGCCAGGGACAATTATTCATCTAAAGCTCTGATAAGTGTACAATAAACATTAACCATCATTATTGGTGTTGTTTAAAACCCTGTTAGGTTGAAAGACAAGTGCATGAAAACTCGCTTCTTGGTTGCCATGGAGCTGTTCAGGCCCCCTGTTCTGGTAGGCTTTCTAGACTTCTAGATTATGCTCATTAGGAAGAGAGTAAAGGAATAAAATGCAGTCGCGATAGTCAAACTGCTAAATTACTAAAATCAAGTAACTTGAGGCATAAGGAAACAATTTTGCTCTTGTTTTAACTAGCCTGGGAACTTACACTTTTAAACTTCACAGTCCTGTATCAATGCCTGGGTATACATCAAACCTTCAGATAATCCTGTGATTACCCACTGAAGGACTAAGGAAAGAGTGTTCATGTATCCGGGCCATCTGACATCCATTATGCAGACCACCTGTCTTCCAGAGGATTACCATATCAAACCAACACAGAGCTAAGAAGGTAGGGCTGAATCTTCTTCAGAATGTACCTTTTACTATAAGAACTCCTAGCTTTTCTTACTTCTTCAAACCACTCTCGAATTGCCTAGTTCTATTTCTACTTTCCAAACCCTAAGGCCCTTGAATAAATCTTAATCATTGATTTCTAGCAAAGACTTCAGACTCTTTTTGAGTTTGTTCAACACTCAGAATTCAAAATTTAAAAAAAAAAAAAAAACTGTTCAAGTCTTCTTGCAGACTTAAAACCTAGAGATTTTTCTTTTTAATTCCTAAGGAAAATCCCTTTAATGTACTGAGCACTAGCAGTAAGTATGTGCTTCAGAAGGAATTTGCTGTATGAGTATTTAGCAATCTAACTAACTTATGGAAAGTTGAAGAAAAATTAAAAATCAATTTAAAAATACTTCTTTGAAAGAGTTGAATGTTCTTTTTCTTCTGTAATATATTTACTCAGGAAAACTAACCTAGGTGGGGCATCTGATTTTCAGCACACTCTTGCTTTGCACCCTTGTTTCCAGCTGAATGCTCTGGGGTACAGAGAGGACAAGGGACTTGCCCCAGGTCACGCACAATGAGTCAGTGATTCGGACTAGATTGAATCAAGAATTTCTATGCCAGGACTTCTGGTAAGTTTCTTTGGTAGGAAGGTCCAAAAATAAATGGTTGACTAAAAATAAATCTTTACACCTCTACTTTTAGAACAAAGAGAAGGATACATTTGCTATTTTTCATATCTTTATTTAAATTTCTAAATATAAGAACTTGAACGTGGCTTTCCAACACTCCTCTAAATAACTGAATTTATGCTGTTTAACTTGCTATATTGAATTGGGTGTAGAGCAGAAAAGTTTTTCTCTTGGAAATTCTGGCCAATTTGTTCTCTGCTGTGTCATTCATCCTCATTTTTTGAGTCATTGTGTTTATTGTTGCCAAGTATTTATTTGCCAAAATTTTATTGAGCACCTACTGTGGGCCATCTACAGTCTTGTCTTTAACATTTACGGTACTCATTGCAAGAGTATTAATAAAGGCTCATGCATCATATGTCATATTTAGAAAAACACACACACAGGCCCAAAATGGCATCACTTGTGCTAAAAACCCATGATACCAAACCTAGCTTTAATACACAATCTAATTGCAGTTTCAACCTCTCCCTGAAATGTAATTTAAACCAACCAGTCTGGAATTTTTTCTGGCCAACCACCCATAAGGTAATCTGTCATGTAGGCCCTCTCCATTTCCCTAAGAAGCCATCTGCATGATAAAAACCCTTCCTGTTCTTTTCCCCTAAAGAAACATATCCTGGCTTAAAAAGAATTCTTTATTTTTACTATTAATAGTTCCCTTACCCCACCAGTATTCCTATAAAAACCATCCATTTTGTAAAATCCTTCAGAATGTTCTCCTGGTTGCTAATTGGGATGCTGCTTGATCCATGAATCGCTCAATAAAGCCCATTACATCTTCAAATTTACTTGGTCAGTTTTGTTTTTTCAGCAGTCTAAGTGCTTAATATTCATAAATCAAGTTGCCAAAGTATTTAATAAAATTAGTTCTTTCTCCTTTGACAAATATACCTTCAGAAAAACATGTGAGTCAAGTTTCACCTTGAGAATTCTCCAACACCTCAATGTGTCTAGTGCAAGAACATACAACCAGCCACCAGCACTCTGATTCCAGCTTCTTGCTCTGGTCCTCAGCCCGCTCTTCTTTTCCCGCCCCTGGCCGCATTCCATAATGTGATGAGCCTTACACACGTGCATTGAACGCACCACTTTGCACACCCAACCTCATCGACAGGTTCTAAAATCAGGTACCACTGCACCATTCCTTGGACCCCTGACCTCTAAACCTATGGTAGAAGTTTAAGCTGGCCCTGGGAGAAGGCTCAGAACAAGGTCCCTTCATGCCTAAGTCTGAAGGTGGTACTGTTACAGAAGCCCGCCCATGCCGTTCTGGAACAGCCGTGGGGTTCACTTGCCTGCTGCCAAGAAGTGTGACTTAATGCAAGAGTTGGGAGAAAAAGGAAAGGGATTGTTTATTTAAAGGTTATGCAGATTCAGAATAATGGTGGATTTCTGCTGTTAAGTCTCACTCCCTTTAAAACACCCCAAAACACATAATCCTGCCTCCCTTTGCCAAATCCAGGCCAGTTTCAGAAAATGCCAGTCAGAGATACTGATTTCCAAAAAGCCGAAATCTGTGGCTCAGCATTCCCGGTCACAATTCCGTATTCCAGGCATCTCTCACTAATCCATGCTCAGTTAAGCAGATCTCTGCAGCCCCCAGCTCCATCAGCTCTGCTGCCATGTTCTCTCGGCAGGTTTCCCAGCGGGTCTCCTCTTTCTTACTCCAGCTCTTAATCCAAAACCATGTGGCACCTCCTTACACACCAGACCTCATGGCAGACTCGGGGCAAAGGGGGTGGGAGGCAAGGGGGTTCTACATTCTTTCATACTGCATGGCTGCTCCCTCATGGCTGCCTTCCTCTTGGCTTCCTGCCCTTATTTTTAAATGCTGACGCGGAGCTTCCTACATGACCTCCTACACGGCCCATCTACAGCGTGCTACTTTTGCCAGTTCCTCCAAATCTTTTACCTTCTTTCAGCTGCCATCTTTAGTCAGGGCAAGAATCTCCTGTGACACATGGATATCCAGGGTGGGCCACCTCCCCTGGCTATGTCACCAGTCACTGATGCTCTGAAAGTCATGTAGATCTTTTACCCGGAGCAGCAGCACAGCTATTAACTTACCTTTGTTTCACAAAGTATCTTATAATAATTGCCTTATCAGCTGCTTCCCTGTTCCCCCAATCCATGTTCGTGGGGAATATTCTCTGCTCTTTTGGGATACCCCTGCTCTACATCCCATTGCAGTTCTCCCCTTTATACTCTGGTCCCTTGTAATCTTACAAGGACAATGGGCGAAGTTCTCGTAATCTGGAGCTACTTCCTTCTGGCCCTGGCCCTCGTCCTACCTCCCCCTGGGTCATGGGATTCCTACAGAGTGGCGGTGTATAACAGAGGGTGACCTTCATGCACAGGGAAGGACCTTGCAGAGTCCAGGTCAGTGGGCTGTCCCTGGAGAGTGGCATGCTTGATGTCCAAAGGTTGGCACTGCTGGACAAGTTGGCATTCTTGTATTCTGGAGGGAACAGATTTGACAAGAGGGTTAGAAGGCACAATTAAAACCATAACCACTAAATAAATGACTGTGGCAGGGATCAATTCTTCAATGTCCCACATTAGCAAAGGAGTGGCTTCTCTGGAGGAAGGTGTGCAAGGCAGGTTACACTTGTCCAAAAACAGTTGCTCACTATACTTAGCTTGGGCTGAGGGAAACATTTTAGGATTCCCCCCTTTTAGACCTCTGGGCCCTTTCTGTCCAAGCCATTAGTGCAGAAAGGGAAATCAGCTTTTAAGGTGAAGCCCACATACTGCCCCATACTTCACCAATCCAACCACTTAGTTCAGCCAAATCGTTGAGTTTCAGGAGGCAGCAATGCAGATGGGCTTCTTAAGTGAGGCTTGTATAGTGTAACCAATCACTCAGGTATTGCAACCATAGGCTTACGGCCTATGAAAATGGAAGAACACACATGTTAATTCACACAACAACCCACAAACCAGTCTCTGAGTCTGCAACACTGTCTTCTGGGAAGACATCCAGTGTAAGTCTTTTGCTGGAATGACATTTAACAGTGGCAGTTTGACAGATTGTAAATTGAGCATCTTTGATGATGTCACAAACCCAGTTTCAACTTCCAAATGAAAACATACTTTGAAGACAGTTAGCTGCACTAGTCTAATGTCCACCACTGAGCACTGGGATTTTCCTTGAATCCCAGTTATTCTCCTTAAGATCACCCTCATTGTCATTAAAGGGATTGCATTAAGTCCAGCTCTAATTTTGCCTATTTGTTTGCATAAATACAACAAGAGTATCAATTGATCACATATGATCTTTAAGTCTGCCTTGCTGGAACTCACAGAAGAAACCTTTAGATTGACTTATCAATCTGCCCCTCAGGGCACACCTACCATCTGGCCTTGCCTATAGCATCTGCTTCTCTTAAGTTCTTGAGGTTTCCATTGTGCCTTAAGTTTCCTCCTTGCAATCTTTCAGGAAAGCAGTCTTCATTCCTTTCCTGGAAAGACTGCCATGAACAGCACAACAAACCAAGATATTAGCCTTTTCTCCGGTGGGCTCTCGTTAGCTTCGAAAGTCAATCCCAGTTCCTCAAGGCTTTCTGGTAACAACCTTCCGGCGTGACGTTCTAGTTAAAGTCTTAGTTGACAAAACCACCATTGGCAACTGGTCTGATTGGTTTTATGCAAAGAAACCTTATGTCATCACTTACTCCTTCAGATGCCAAATTCTGGAGAGCTCAGGTAGGGAGAAAAATATTAAGCGGTGCAGAAAAATTCTTGTCCTTTAAAACTGCATCTCCATGTATTATATCTCCCGTTAATAAAACCATACAATTTCTTCTGAAAACTTTCGCAAACTTCTACATCCTTCTATACACCTTTTAGAAACCTCCTTACCTGTTCAGAAGCCTAACTCACTTTCATTCTTGCTCCTTTAATATCCACTAAAACTGCATTTCCATGACTTATACTTTCCCTTATTCACTTTACTCTCCCTGGGAAACCTCAATTTAGCTGAGGCTTCCTTTTCCTCAGGTCCAAAATTTTCACAACCCCTTATAGCCTTTACAACTTTCTACAGACCTTCTGCAACATTCACACCCTTTCTATATACCTTTACTCCTTCAGATTTCACAATAACCCACTTTCAATCCTTATTTTTTTCCACCCTGAGAAGGACCGTACTCAGACTTAGTATCTGGCAGCTAAAAGTCCCTAGCTTTATAAGCACATGAATAAAGTACAAGAAACACTGTCACTGTGTGTTGGGGTTCCTTTTTTTTTTCCAGGAGAGGAATTTCAGATCTTCCAGAGTGCAGGTCCAGCTACCCAATTCAGCATCAATCATAGCGGTAGGGTTTGTGTCCTCAGGCCATGCCTGTTTTATCTGTGTGTGGTGGATCTAAGGCTGGATTCCCATCAGCTTCAGGGAAGAATGTGTTGTCAACAGGATGTCATAGGGACCAGTCCATTGTTCAGCCAGCTGCTGTTCAGGGCCTTAAGACTTCCAGCTCTTTAGCAAGACTCGGTCCCCTGGCTGGAACGGGTGCAAGGGCTCATCAGATGGATAGACAAACATACAATGAGCAAAATGGTTAGTGTTTGCCCTAAATGTTGTACATATTGTTTAATTCTTGCCTTGTGCTTCAAATCTAGAGAGGGCATTCCTAAGCTGGAGACTTGGAGGGGTCTCCCACTTTAAGCCCACTTCTGGGTGCTACACTAATTTGGAGCAAAGCAATGAATGGGGAGTGCCTGGTCCCATTTAAATGTGTTTCTTGGCATATTTTTGCCAGGGCCTTCTTTATCCTGTGATTCATTTTCTCAGTCTTTCCCATAGATTGAGGTCTCCAAGATACATACAATTTCCGTTGTATTTGCAATGCCTATCCAGCCTTCTGGGAGACTTCCGAAGTGAATGGTGGTCCATTGTCACTTTGAATGCTGCAAGGAAGTCCAAACCTAGGAATTATTTTTCTTAAGTAACAGTTTTGCCACCTCAGTTGCCTTCTCAATTCTAGTGGGGTATGCATCTACCCATCCAGAAAAAGTGTCCGCAAAGGCCAACAAAAATTTGAAATTCCCCTTGGTTTTAGGCATTTGTGTGAAGTCCACCTGCCAAATGGACACAACCCTTTATACTGCACTCCCTTTTCTATTGGTACCTTTTCTATCTTAGAATTGTTCTTGGCATGTATTTGACAGGCTTGGGTGATCCTCTGAACAGTCTTTTACAAATAAGGGCCTTTCAATTGTGGCCTAATGGAGTCCATTAAAACATCCCTTCCATAATGGGTCCCTTCATGTAGGTGTTTGAGGATTGGATACACTAGAACCTCGGGGAGTAAGATCATACCATGGGTATTGACCTTCCACATAGAATTGGGGTCCATGTTAATGAATCCCCATTTACAGGCCCATTCCTCATCCCATTCCGTGTAATGAGGTTTAAACTCTGATAAGTCCAAACAGGGGATCAAAACACCTAGGCATGGTGGCTCTCTGGCTGCTTTATCAGCAGCTTGGTTTCCCTGACTTGTTCGGGAACCACGCCTCTGGTGTCCTGGGTGGTGCATTATGGCAACCTGGTTTGGTAGCTTCACTTCCTCTAGCAATTGTAAAATCTCCTCTGCATGTTTCACATCCTTGTTCTCTGGGATTAAGAGTTCTCTCTCCCTCCATATTACTCCATGGGCATGGACTACCATGAAGGCACATTTGGAGGCTCTATATATGTTAGCCTTCTTTCTTTGAGACTGCATTAAGGCTCTTGTGAGGGCTATTCGTTCAGCCCTTTGTGCTGACATTCCTGGTGCAAGGACTTGGGCTTCTATTACTTTGTCTGTGGTGACTACTGCATACCCAGCTCATCGCTGGCCATTGTCCATGAAGCTTCTCCTGTCTGTCTGTATACAGCTCCCAGCCCAGTGCTGCCAGCAGCTGGTCCAGCAGATATGGCCTGCTAGAATAAATTTGGTCAATAATTTTCAAGCACTCATGCTGGAGGGCTGGGTCTCCCTCCATATTTGGGAGTAGGGTCGCCAGGTTCAGGGTTGTGGTAGTCTGCAAGGTAACGTTTGGGTTGTCCAGCAGAATGGCCTGGTATTTCCCCATATACCCTGCTGTCAGCCCATACCCTCCGTTTTGTTCCAGTAGAGTCCGGACCTGGTATGTATGGTACCAATGATGTAGTGGGCTGTCCCAAAGTAAACTTCTCAGCTCCTGTAAGATGTCACAGGTAGCTGCTACTGCTCGGAGACATGGTGGCCATCCCTTTGTTGTGTGATCCAACTTCTCTGAGAGATAGGCTATGGGTCGGGATATATTTCCCAGAGTCTGGGTTAGTACCCCCAGTCCAATCCTCTGCCTTTCATGAATGTACGACTTGAAAGGCTTCTGTAAATTGGCCAATTCTAGTACAGGAGCTGAAACCAGCTGTTCCTTCAAGGTATCAAATGCTACCTGACAATCCCCTGTCCATTTGAAGGGTGCAAGTCCAGTCCTTTCAAGAAATCGTACAGTGGTTTTGCTATGAGTCCAAAGTTTGGAATCCAAATGCGACAAAACCCTGTAATTCCTAAGAACCCACAAAAATGCCTTTGGTTTTCTGGGACCTTTCACATAGCAATAGCTTGCTTTTTATCTGCCATTAAGCTCCCTGTTTCAGTTGAAATCCCAGGTACGCCACTTCCTGTTTGCAAATCTGGGCCTTACGAGGTGACACTTTATATCCCGTTTTTGCCAGATGAGTTAGGACTGTGATGGTGTTGTCAAACCGTCCTCATAGCTGCTGCTGGCTCTCCATACGTCATCTACATAGTGCATAAGAACCCCCGCTTTCAATCGAATGTCCCTCAAGTCTTTTGCCAGCTTAGAGCAGAAGTCCAGGTCTCCACTTGACCATCACTGACATTTGAGGGAGTATCTCCTCATTGCTGCTTACTGCAGGTGGGATTTGGGTTCATCTTTAGGCCTCCACTGATCCCTCCCTGGCTTGGGCGGGGGGCAGTAGTGAGTGTTACTACTCTTCACACCATGGGGTGAGTAAGGATGCAGCCTCCTTACTGCTGAACAGTGGTGAAAGTCCTATGCCTCCACTGGGTCTCACTGACAGCACTTTAGCATGAAGTACAGGGGTGCTTCATTCCTGCATATGGAGAGTTTCCTACATTTATCTCCACTGACACCTTGAGGATAGGAGACCTCATTACCACCAGGTAGGCAGTACTGGTTTTCTGCTCAGTTTCTTGGACATGACCCTGGCAGGAGACTGGGAGAATTGGAGCATCTCCTGTCACCTAATAAGTGTGGAAGTCTAGGCTGCCCCTTGACATTTGCTGGCATAACGGGAGATCATATCATGGTTTTTTTTCTGTGGTGTTTGGCTGGGTAGAGCAATTTCTTTTTAAATCTAAAAGTTCTCCATCTTACTAGGCTGCCCCTTTCTACTCCTTTCGCTAAAGAGCGGCTTCGATGGAGGTTTTTGTTTGTTTGTGGGAGTTTGTTGAAACTTTTAGGTGGTCGGCATCTTCTGCTCTATGTCTAAAATATGTGACATAAAAAGAGACTGTAGGAAACTCATTGTGTCATTACTTAGATCCCAAATTCTCTAATCAATCTGCCTTCTTTTCTTTACCTTTCAGGGTCCTCATTTGTTTCTCTTATATATAATTTCCAAGGTTTTCAGTTGCATTTAGTCAGAGGAATAGGGAAAAGTATATCTACTCTACCTTATAAGTTGAAGCTTACTCTGTTATTGACAGCTATTATTGTGATTACTTACTTCACTAAATTATACATAAATTAACAAATCATAAAGTGTGTATGGGAAATTAATGGATACATAAAAACTAACAGTGTTTGAAGTAATTGCTATCAATTTAGATATGAATGTATAGATGAGAAACTAAAACATTGAAGGTTTAAGAAAAAATAGAAAAAACAAAAAAGTTAAAAATGCAAAGAAAATAAAGAATAAAATAAAAATAAAAATATTGAAGGTTTCTGTATCGAGATTACGTTGCAAGCATTTTTAGCGTCTTTACTCTAAGAAAACAAAAACTAGAAAGTTGTATTACCTATAAGCATTACATATCAGTTGATTTATGCCTTTACTCCCACCAGAATGCTATAATTATACATAAAAAGAATGGCAATTTAATGTGTTTATATTTATTATTATGTTTTAAATATTTTACTTATTGATTTTTAGAGAGAGGCAGAAAGAGAGAGAGAGAAACATTGATGTGTAAGAGATACGTCCATCAGTTGTCTCCTGCACACCCCCAACTTGGGACCTGGCCCATAACACAGACCTATGCCCCAACGAGGCATTGACCAGGAATCAACCAGGAATCAACCAGGAACTAGAGATCTTTGGGTTTGTGTGAAGGATACACAACCCACACTAGTCAGGGCTGCTATTATTTTTAATACTTTAAGTTTTAAAATCTTAACTGCAAAGGGTAAGAGAGATAAAATCCTCTACATGTTCCTTGAATACGATTCTTCACTTTTAAACACATCCTTTTCAATGAGCTGAACTGGAAAAGTCAAGTTGACCCTTAAAATTTTTAATTTTTTTTCAACACAGGACCTAAGGTCATTATTGACTGAATGCTAAGTGGCTTTAGCAGGTAATGAATAAAAATGTACCTGAAGATAAGTTTTAACTTAATATCAATGCATTTGTAAGTTACCTTTTACAATATGCATTTCATGAGAGCTGGTCCTTATTTTGCACATGTGTGTGAGTGCACACACGTACACACTCACACACACATGAATATGCTGCATAAAACAAAGCTAGCTGTATCCTTGCACCTGCAACTTCTGGGTGGCAATACTTGAATTGCTTTGAAACCCATGTGATGGAGATGTTAATTTCTCTACTCTCTTTGGACAGTGAAGCAGATGCTGTCTTAAACTTCAAAGGGATTTGACTACTTTCTGAGTTTCATTAATGAACAACAACTTTTCACAGCCTGCTTTTAAAAAAATCTAACAAAACATACAAAGGAAAAAGACCAATGAGGAATTCATCAGTCTTTTCCTTCTGAAATGTTTTTTAGGGATAGAGAGGAAGTCAAACTCAAAACATTTGATCTTTCCCAGGAAACTGGGCTGCACTATATTTATTGCTTTTCAAATTCGACAGCTCATCCTGTGGTCTCACATCATGGTAAGGAATCCAGTTGTATCAGAAGATGAGCTTTGGGAGATAACTTTTTTGTTAAAGAGTTTAATAATAATAGTAGTAATAATAAAAGAAAACACAATTGGTGATTAATATTTCCTTTTTTGTTCCCTTCACTAGCTTATCTAATTCTGGCTATTGAATTTAGCTCAGGTGATACCATCTGAAAAGAGCACACACAAAAAAAAGAGTGAAGACTGAAGAGTTTTGAGCATTTTGATAGAGCAGGTAGGTTCTGAAGAGAAGAAAGTAGGTTGATTAATTTCTAATTCAAAAAATTAAAAGAAATTTTTAATTCTGTGAGAGAATTTTTTCACTTCTGTAACATTAACGTATCAGAAGAGTTTTTTAAAGTCAAGATTCTTTTTTTGTTAATATCCTACCCACAATTGTAAATAGCTTCAAGAGAAGCAGATAGTTTCAATTTTGAGTTTGCCAGGCATGGATTGGAATACTAGATCTATTATTTAATGGCTGTGTCTTCTTGAGCAGGTAACTTAACAATTGCAACCTTTGGTTTCTCCTTTCATTAAACTGGTGTGATAATAATGATCTATAATTTCTTAATTAAAACTCAGGCTCAAATGTATTTTGGAATTTAAAAGAAAAATATTTTTATGTATATACTTTTATTGAGGAAGTGGCTCAGTGTAGTTATTCATTAGACCCTTATTTTAGAGATTTTTTATGCACCATGAGTAATACATAATAGAATAAAGCTATCATTGCTGTCTACGAGCTTACTATCATATTTTATATAACAGATGCAGATGACTAGATTACACTATTAAGTTTCATTACAGAGTCACAAAATCCTATGGAAGCGCAGAGGGAAAAAGTTAATTCTGATGAAATGGGGTGCTTCAAGAAAAATTATAAAAGAGGTGGTATTTGGACATTTTCCATTTCATTAATTTTTCATGAACATCCTTTTTATTCTTTTTCAGTCATTTTTTTTTGTGACACTCTTTCTCTTTTGTGTAAACAATGCTCTTTAATATGTCATTATGGACTCAAGCCCTACATGGAGAGAACTTCTATCAGCTTCAGTCAAAAACATCAAACACCACAGTCAGTCATACTGTTAAACTTAAAGGTTTACAGGTATTACTTTATTAATTTTATTATTCCCAATAATAATATATTTCAGTGGCTTCTTGAAGATAGCTTTGTAAAAGTAGATATACTCTATGTACTATAACATTGATCTGTTGTTTTAAGTGTATAATTCAATGATTTTTAGTAAATTTACAAAGTTATACAACTGTTACCAAAATATAGTTACAAAACATTTCCATCATCTTAAAAGATAGCATTTAGAATTTTTGAATGATAAAAGGCAACGCAGTACAAACATTATGTGTTATATTAACATTCAGAGGAGATTTGGGGTGGTACTCTATTATAAAAAATATTAAATTTGTCTAGTGAATTATATAAATGTTTATGTTAAATGGAATAAGGTCTATAAATATAAATAGCCTATATCATTTCAAGTCTTATTTTTGCCTCCAAAAGTGTTCAAGTCAAGTCATCCAATTAATTATAAAACATGTTCCATGTTCTCATTTTTTTTGATTTTGAAATTGCAGGTAAGGTATTATAGACCTGAACACTCAATATACAAAGTCATTGTGATAATTAAAAAGAAAAAGTTAGTGCATCTCTTAGCATAACACAGAATACATAGTAGACTCAATCTCTCACTATGTATATGTGTGTATGTATATATATGCATACATATACATATTTAGTTAAACTTCTGTATTGGAGTTTAGAAAGCATTGTGGGGAGACTTGGTTCCAGAACCCTCTGTCTTGTTAACTGGTGTGAGATACTGGGTATCTCCAGGTTATATAACATGAAATTTCTTGTGCATTTTTGGTCAATTATCTTATCTCCATTAATATTTTAATAGTTATTTAGTTATAACTGTCGCTAAATATGTAAAATGCATAGAACACTTCATATATGTAATTTACATTTACCCTCAAGAGAACACTGAGGAGAGTGTTACTGTTATCTCTATTTCCAGATGAGAACATACAGCTGTTTGATAACTTGCCTTGAAGTCCAAAGTCAAGAAAAGTTTAGATTTTAAACTCCAATTCAAGAGCCACATGCCTGACTCCTAATACATATTGAGTGCCTGCCACATGTCAGGCTCCTTGGTCAGCACTGGAGTTACATACATAACTTAGAGTGACCAAGTCTATCCTCTCTGGGACCTATTCTTGTTCCTCAAAAGGTTTCAGTAGCTTAGTTTAGATGGATGAATAGAGCCAGTAATAAAAAGCCAATTATAAAAGGCCCCTTACTCTTTGCTATGCCTACATGTAATTAAATGGTTAAAACCACCTGAGAAGAAAGCAGAGGAAAGAGGTACATATGTCTCTGTGTGAAAAGTAGGATGAGCTAGTCAGACTGGCAAGACCGTAATGCTGATGATCGGGCATCCTGAGAAATAAAAAATAAACACATGTATTAAACACCTGATATATTGCAAGCTTCATGTTTTTACATGCATTGGTTCATATGATTGTCACAAGAAACTTGTGAGATAGGTATAAAGATCCCGCTTTATAAATAACCAAAATACAAGGTTTGGCTAGTAATTTGAGACCATATTATAGGAATTTTTGAAGTCTAACATGACCAAGCCTCTCCCCTCCCTTTAATGGGTAACCCCTCAGTTTAAACATTCTGCTGCAGAGTGGAAATGAGTATTCAAAACCATGACAACCCCAGAAACATTCGGAACACAACAAATGCATGCGGGATGAAACAGTGTCCAAGAACAGAGCGTAACTCAAGACAGGAAGGTTTGAGAGGCACTTCCTTGAAGGACTGAAGAGCTTAAGTGGAGGCTTGAATACGAGCTCACAGGTGGAAAAGCTAGGATTTCTTTTAAACAGAAAAGAAAATTTTTCTCTGAGAAAGTTGGAAATGAGTCAAAGTTGTTCAACTATTCGCAGAGATATGACTCAATGAGCTACTGTCTCAACTCCAAGTTGCAGTTTGTCTTCCTGATATTTAATAGCGACAATAATAATAATAATAATTACTATTTATTGAGCACCATCAGTGCCAAACATAATGTTGGATCCTTTTCATATATTATCTGGAAGTTGCAACCCTGCAAGGTGAGAATTATATCTGTTTTATAGATAAAAAAGCTGTGGCTCAGAGAGTTTTAAGCACTTGATCTAATTTGTAAAGTTTCATAGAGTTAGGATTAAACTCGTATTCTTTCCATTAAGCCATATAGCATTTATTAGACACCGTTACTTCATTTCACCATGAGAAACTAGTGGACCGCACTGAACTGAGGTCATCTGGTAAAAAGCTGAGATAGCTGCTATATCCTCATTTTGCTGCTCTATTTGTGGGTGCATCCCTGTGCTGGGACTAAGTTTTAAACCTCTGACATCACCTCTCCATGTCTGGGTTTCATCACCCCTCACACAGGAGTGTTGGGTGAGAAACCTTAAGTCTCTCACAGCTCTGTGACACTTTGACTCTTTAGTTTCCATATTCCATTTCCCATAGGACTGAACATCACAACCAATGGGCTGTTCTGGATTTCACGTTCAGAACCTGGGATTTCTGGAGACGTAACTAAATACAGGAGCGTTTGCCTGTTTGCAAGGGTCGTTTTTCTCCTTCCTTTCTTAAGGGGTGGTGCTTAAAGTGCTTCTCAGGCTGAAGAGATGAATGAAAAGCTCCTGGTTATCTTTAGATTACCCAACTTCATGAACTTATCAGTTTGCCCTCTTTGATAGCCTACTGCCCTAAACAGTAAGATGGACCTCATGGCTTTAGAGCTTCCTCACAAATCATCACAGGGGAAAACCGGAAATGTCACAAAGAAGATTATCTCTTTTTCCTAAGATTAAAAAAGTTCTAGGAAGCTCGTCTGTTCAAGAGCACTTAATAGCACATCCTAGGGATCCTCGGAAATCCGCATTCCAATGTGTCTCCCTGCATCTACCAGGCAGAGTTTGAAGGGGGTGCCGTCTGCGTTCTCTCCTCCACACCCAACTGATAATGTAGACATGTCAGATTTGAAACAACTGGCGGCATGCCTGTATCAGGCTGTCTCAGAATTGAAAAGTGGGAAGAGGCAATTCAGAAGGTCGAGATATAATCTAGGTTCGAGCAGGACATGGTCTCCAGCCAGATCCCGGCTCAGCCAGTGTCTAGACATGGCAGCCGAGTTCCCATCAGCTTTGTCATAATTAACATGTGCATAGACAGTCATTTCTTAGGAACAGAATCTGAAACCAAACAAGTAGATAACTAACTAGCTCTTAAGAGCTTGGGTTTCATTTCTGGGGAAATCAGTAGTCGCCCCACAGAGGCATTCTTTCTGTGTTAATCTCCAAGCAGACTAAAACAGTGGGATGAAACAAGAGAAGGTGTGTTAGCAGCTGCTCTTAAATTTCCCCATCTTGTTGGGATTTGTCTTAGTTTGGGTTTTAGAATCTCTAAAGTAGCAGTTGCCATGTTCAACTTTAGGTAACCCCATCAATCTGGAAAGAGCTAATGTGATTCATCTGGGAATCAGTTATGCTAATGATGTGTGTCCCGATGTTGGTTTTATAATCATACCTTTTCCGAGAACTGTGCTCTGTGAAAGGATGGCAAGTCATGGTCTCTCTGCCCTTGAGTCACTGCTGCTTACCTGCATGAAGACCTATGATCTAGACTGCTTTTGAAGTTGGTCTATCTTTTGGGCTGTGGCCCATGATTGAACCCCTGGGGTGGGAGTGAGGGTGGGGGTGTGGGAAGAGGGGAGGTCTGCTTCTCCAGATGGCTAAAAACTGAATCAGCCATGAGTAAGAAGACCTTTTACAGGAGAGCAGATTATAAATTTCCAGAGAATTATTTATACAAGCTGCCTCTGTGATAGAAAGCCTGAGGTATTTTAGCAAAGATGAAAGAAAGTGAACGCTCTAACTGAGCTGACACACCTTTCTCTCTTCTCCTTCAAAAACTTCACCACCTGTATCTCCATTCACCAAAAAGGTACCGAGGATCTGCTATGTGAAAAGTTCCACTAATCAAGGGTTACAAGTATGGAAAGGACAGATTGCCCACTCTCTCAAGGTTCACAGTCCATTGGGAAGACTCACAGTCCATTGGGAAGACAGTCACATACATTTGTGATTCCAAATCAGGGCAACCTGGGATGGGTGTGAAAATTGCTTTCTCTTGGAATCTTTCTCTGGCCCATCAAGTTGGTTTAGGACTCTTCATCTGGACACCATCGCACACTGTATTTGTGGTAAAGAATGTCCATCACCCACCAACATCCAGTCTCCCCTCCTTTCTATTTTTTAAAAAGATTTGTTTATTTATTTATTTTTTATTTCTTTTCCTTTGTATTTATTTTTAGAGAGAGGGGAAGGAGGAATGAACGAGAAGGAGAGAAACATGAATGTGTGAGAGAGATATTTATTGGTTGCCCCTTGCATATCCCCAACCAGGGACCTGGCCTGCAACCCAGGCATGTGCCCTGACTGGGAATCGAACTGGCGACGCTTCGGTTTGCAGGGTGACACACAACCCACTGAACTATACCAATCAGGGCAATTTTATTTATTTATTTCTAGAGAGAATGGAAGAGAGGGAGAAAGAGAGGGAGAAAAACATTGATGTGAGAGAGGAACATTTATGGGTTGCTTCTTGTACCAAATCCACAACCCAGGCATATGCCTTGGCTGGAAATCGAACCAGAGACCTTTTGCTCTGCGGAACAACACCCAACCAAATGAGCCACACAGGTCAGGGCCTCTCCCTTATTTTTAATAACAAAAACCAAATTTTATTTGGGATAATGCTATATATACACTAGAATAATACATTTCCCATCATCCTTTGCAGCTAGATGTGGCCATGTGACTAATTTGTGGCCAATAGACTGTTAGTATGGGACTTCCAGAAAGCTGCTTAAAGGAAGCTGACTGGGCTGGGAGAAGTTCTTTTATCACCTTTTCACATTCTTTCCTGAGATGGCCTAGAATGTAGATGTGCTGGCTGTATATACTGAAGAGCTATCTTGGACTATAAATAGTCCCTGAAGGTCTAAAGAAAGGAAATTAAGACTAGACACTGAGTTAACAGGAAAACCAAGAGTGCATTCCTGGAAAGCTACATTAAGAAACTATTCAAGGGAGGGAGAGTAATCACTGTGCCAAAGACTGATGATAGATCAAATAAGCTAAGTATGTATCATTGACAATTAGACTTAGTGCTGGATATTTGGGGGGGTGGGGCATGGTGGCGCTTTATATCTGATTAGAGTGAGTTTGAGAGAAAGTGGAACAAAGGGAATCAAAGATTACATTTTCAAAAAATTTAGTGCGGTAAAGTCACAGTGAGGTGGTATGGAGGAGATTGCGGTGCCTTAGGAGAATTTGTTACTTTAGATGGGAGACAGTGCTGCATGGTTCTAGACAGAGTCAATAACGGATAACTCATGAGAGGGGGAAGAGTTAATAAAGTATGCCTTTTGACTCACAGCAATTGCCCCATGTATTCGTTTCTCTGACAAAGGGACTTATATAATTATATGGTTGCTTTCTGTGTCCTTTCTTCTCTGCAATTCCCGGTAAGTAAACTCCTGTTAGGCAGGGCCCAGGATTGAACTTGATGCTTGGTGGTCAGGAGCTGACGGATGGTTTAGCACGGGAAAGCGTTAATGACTATGGATGCTAACTGACTTACTAGCTCTCAGGAAATTTGTAAAGCTGGACCTTGGAGCGGTGTTGCCTTTTTCTTTACAAAAAGGGATGGCTCTCTATTGATGGGGTTTAGACACCTGTAGCAAGTGTTTAGGAGAATAATACAAGCATTCTCCCTTGTCTTTACCACACATTTTGTCGGAAATAGCAACCTCCCCATCACTCATGGGATACTTTGTGGAGTAATTTATGGACTAACCACTAAGTGTTCCATGTGACGTCGCAAACATTAAAACTTGGCCATGCTATCCATGACCAATCAATAAGCAAATATACAGTCCATCAGTCCATCAATGATAGATTTGTCAATCCTGCTTGCACTTTAAAAAAGCAACATCCACGCCCCTCTTTCTTGTGATAATTTTCTTCTTAACCAAAGTCCCTCTGACTCATTCAGGAATTCCTTTCATTTACCCCTGATAACAGGAGAGGTATTGATTAGGACAAGTTTCTCTGTCGTTTTCTTGCAAAAGAAATTTTCTTCCTGTAGTATCTTTATTATCTTAACACTGACTCATTCAATCTAGAAATAACCTAAGCAGGGCCACGTTCTAGTCACTTCACTTTTAGGTCCTTTTCCTTCTCAGCCACATGCCACCTGAAAAAAATAATTACCTTTAAACTGTCCTCTCTGAAACTTGTTAGGGAGCGTAACAAAAAGATTGCTAAGGCAAAGAGGGCAAATATACAGAGATCCCTCACTTATCGCGAGTATTACGTGCTAGACAACACCCCCGCAATAGGGGAAAATCCGCAAAGTAGGAACTTTACATTTATTTTAGTATTGACTGTACGGAACCGCGAAATCCCGCGATATAGCAAAAAATCCGCAATAAATAATTAAATATAATATTTTTTAAAATCCCGTGATACAGTGAGGCCGCGATAAGTGACCTGCGATATAGAGAGGGACTGCTGTATTGACTAAAGGCAAAGTTTGAGGTTTTTGTGGAAATCTACATATTACATTTCTGCTCTAAACATGAAATGATTTTTCTTGGTGTAACTTACTCTGGTTAGGATAATGAGCCATATAATCTGTAGCTGCCTCGGATCTCATTGTCTTTTCCAAGGTTTATTTAACAAGCATTTCTTGAGGACTTAATTTTAAGAGTTGATGGACGAATGAATAAATATTTGCCTTCCTTTCCCACTGCACTTGCCTTAATGGGAGTGCTAATAACTGCTCCCTTGCATGAGTGTAATAACTACTCAACTGACTTCCTTCTTCTAGTCCATTGACATTCATGCTATTTGGCTGGCACACCTTTTAGAATCTTTTTGAAAAACTACCCACTCACAAATTTCTAAACTGACATCTAACTATTGTTTCTATACCTTGGCTATTGTGAATAATGCAGCAATAAATGAAGATGCAGATATTTCTTTGGTTTTAATTCCTTTGGATATATGAGGTCTGTCCAGGAGGTACCCAGCCATGTAATATGAAAAATAGAGACATTTATTGAAGTAGGTATAGTATAAGACACAAGAAACATTGTACATATGACGATGACACCTCAGACCCCTTCAAAATCCGCATCTCACCTTGGGATCTCACACAGTTCTCCCAATCGCCATCAGCTGCCCTGTTGTATTTTCCTGAATCTCATCGATGGCCTGAAATTTCTTCCCTTTCAAAGGCGATTTTAGTTTTGGGAAAAGCCAGAAGTCACAGGCATCAAATCTGGGCTGTAGGGGGGCTGAGTCACCTGGGTGATTTGATGTTTCACAAAAAAACTGCATGAGATGTGATGCATGAGCGGCACATTGTCGTGATGAAGCTGCCAGTCACCAGCTGCCCATAGCTGTGGCCTTCTGAATCTTCCAAATAGTTTCTGCACTACTTTTAAAGTGCTCCTCACCCCCACTACCATGGTGACAAAATGATGACAAGCATTTCTCTGTCACAGCTGGAAAATGGCTGCCTCTAATTCCAAAAGTTAGTACATGGCTCGAAACCTTCTTACCCCTAAAACAAACCGTGTTACCAGGATGATAGTGGAAACTCCAGGAGGCAAGGAGGAGAGACTGATCAAACTGAACCTTTAAAATTAGAGCCCGGTAGAAATCAATCAATCAGTGAAATTAGTCTGGTGGTGAACGAACGTTGAATGGAATGTGGGTATGCAGGAGGTGAGTATTTCTTTGCATTACTACTGATAATTATCAGAATTACCCAATAAAATGAATTTTATTATTTTTATTTTATTTTATCTTAACTGTCACAAAATAGGGAAGTAACTTAATTGAGATCCTGGCCCCAGTGACTCTGTGGCTTTTTCTTTTCCCACGGCACCATCCATTCCTGAGAGGACCCTAAGTGTTGATTCATTTTTATATAAGATGCTGATATTAAAGGAGACAGAAAGCAGTCGGGATCACCCCTTTATTCCCCTTGTTCCCTCCTTTCAGACATTGGTCACTCTGGTGCTTGCTGAACCTTCTCTCCATATCATCTTACTCTTCACTTTTCCTGATGTGACTTTCACTGTGCTTGCACAAACATATGGTCTATATTAAGTACACCATTTCATTATATTCACAGAGTTTAAGCCTGAGTGCTTCTGGCTTATTGAACAAGGCGACCCAATGATTAAGGACAATATTCATGGGCTACCTGCTACATACCCAACACCATCCTAAGCTCTTCGTATATACTGTTTCATTGAATCTACTGAACAACAACAACATAAAACAAGATATGTGATATTATTTGTCTCTCTTTACAGATGAGGAAAACGAGGCAGAGAGCAGTTAGTTAAGTAACTTGCGTGAAGTGGCAATCTCAGTAAGGAGAAGACCAGGATTTGAACACAGGCAGCCTAGCATCAGAGCAAATGTTGGAGAGCATTGCTTCTCAGTAAGACCTAAAGCAATAAAATAGAACTAGGCTGCAAAAGCCGAGGGCAGTGGGCCAGAGATGTATTTACAGATGGAGATAAGAATCTGCTCTCCACCGATAGGGTGGTCCTTGAAGAAAGGAAAGATAGAGATCCTTCTGGACATGAGATAAAAAACCATCTGGAGAGCCAGAGGAAATAAACCAGCAGAAAACAAAGTGTGTCTAGTATTGGGAAACTATTAAGTAATCCATCAGATAAACACGGTGAGACTGGAAAGTCAGGAGGTTTAGCTAGAGAGAGGAAAGGCCACAGCTTGTTGCGGTAGTTTCATACGTCCAGTGTGACATATCCATCTTGCCTCAGTAGGCAAGGGATTTGAGGTGTTCGATGTCTGAGATGTTTAGGTTCAATCAGAGTGAAATAGCTGATGCCAGCATTGGTGCTCACAAACCTAAACATTCAGTATTTCTTTCTTTGCTTCACTTGTGGTCCTCATGGGAACTTCTGCCCTTAAGCTGTATGCTTCTGAAAATGCCCCTGTCATTGTAACAGCGCACCCTAAGATTTGAAGATTCCTGCATGAATGACGTCACTTCAGAGGCGTCTCTTAGCACTCGTTGGATGAAGGAGGATTGCGGGAATCTCAAACGACGCAACTACAGCCAATAAGCAGAGGATATGAGGCTATAAAATATGTGTTAACGTCTTTCCAAGCATCAGACTCCTAAAAGCTATACTGTATACAGGATAAAAAAATTTCACTTTCTAACAGAAGATAATTTAGGCAACTGAAAATTACACAGGATGTCAGCAGGAAAGGGCTTCATTGCTACTCAGCCACGGGAAGGATCCAAAACAATTTATGAGAGAAAACATACATTTTTTACTCTTCTCCTTGACATTTAATGACTGAATTTGCACACACACGGGTGCACACTCACACACACACATTATGCTTAAACTTAGTTTACAATGACTTATTTTGCAATACATAGCAGTATCAAAGTCCCTCTAAAACTCAGCATAATTGGGAGGCAAATTCATGAATTTCCAGAGAGTTGCCTTAAATGGTATTATCAGTGTCATCAGTATTACTTGAGACTCTGCAGAACACAACCCAAGGTATACAATTAACTTTGCATTAAGATTTGAAGTGATCCAAGGATTGCCTGGGAATAGCTTCTCTCAATGGCAAAACACCAGGGCACGGTGACAATTTGCCCTGATGAACTATGTCTGAATGAGGTACTTTTCCTTTTGTTCAATAAGGAGTCTGCTAGTTTGAGAACTTCTAGTCCTCCTTTCAGTTTATTTTTTAAATAATTTATTAATTTTCCCTCTGGTGAAAGTAATTCCAGAGTTTGCCTTTTCTCTTTCTCTTTTGAGGAGGAAGAGAAAACTTTGTAACTTTTCAGGCAGTTTCCTTAGTCATTCTAGGCAGCTAGCCAATGAAATATAGACTAAACAACACAGAGGATATTAATTTTACCTCACTATACATGCACACAGCTAGTGATGCATAAAGTCTTTATTCCAGAACTGACAATAAAAGGGTTGTGCAATAGTCTAGGGCCCAATGTCATTGGTGTTTTTTGTTTTTTTGTTTTTTTCCCCCTAAGGAAGTTGGAAGGAGATAAGAGGAACAGACCTTGGGGAATAATTGTAAAATTGTGATATAGTGATGGCAGAGACAAACTCATACCTACATCAGTGGGGTACAGAGAATTAATCTCTGAGTATTTTGATGCTGCATTTGAAAAAAGAAACTTTAAAAAGAAACTGAAAGAAAAAAAATCTGTATTTCATAGATATATGTGGTGTTTCCTGGCAGTAGAAGAAGCTGGGTAAGAAAGAGGATACAAAAGAATCAAACTTTTTGCCCTGGCTACATGGCTCAGTGTCGTTCTGTGAACCAAAAGGTCGCAGGTTCCATTCCAGGTCAGGGCACATGCCTAGATTGTGAGGTTGATCCCCGGTTGGGGACATGTACGGGAGGCAAGCTTCAATGTTTCTCCCTTCCTCTTTCTCTAAAATCAATCAATCAATAATAATAATAACATTTTTAAATCAAACTTTTTACTCAAGTATAATATGCATACAGAACAATTCACAAAGCATAGGTCTAGAGCTTGATAAATGCTGAAACATAAATACACCGTGGAAGCAACCATCAGGTCAAGAAGACATGCCCGTACCCCAGTGTAGTCACTAATCTTGCTCAGGTGAGCCATATTCTGCTCTCTATCATTAGGTTAGTTTTGTTCAAGAGCATTGCATGAATAAAAAATAAAATGTACATACTTCATGACTGGGTTTTTCTTAAGTTAATATTTTGTTATTTAAATATGGTTGTAGTACATTCATTCTCACAGCTGTAAAGTATTCCCAACTATTTATTTTAAGGATGTCAACAAATTGAATCTACAGTTTATCGTCGTCGGCGGCAGCCGTCCGTCTGGAGAGACGATGGTGTAGCTTCTTAAGAGTCTATCTGCACCGCCGAGAATGGCTGTGCAGTCCGACTCGGGAGTGACACGGTATCTGTCTCCTCCCGTGTTGAATCGACATCTTGCGATGACCCTGGAGTGTCCTCTCCAGTGAAGCTGAAGCTACAGAGCCTGGGCAGGGTGATATGGAGGGTCTGCTGTTGCCCATGCAGCAGACCCCCCTCTCTTCGCAGCTGAAGGGTCCAAGGGAAAGACGGAGTCAATACAGCTTGGGTTCAGGTGCGCCGCAGGAGTTGCCGGTGTTGACTACAACGTCAAACCGCCTTAGGGACTCCGGCTCCGGATTTTCTGTCGGGGTTTACTCCCTTAGCCTTTCCCCTGAAGAGGTATGCCGCAAGGCAGCGGAGGTTTTTTGGAGTCAGAGTTTTCCTTCTCTGATGTGCCCTGACTGGAAGATCGAACCAGCGACACTTAGCTCGCAGGCCGACGCTCAATCCACTGAGCCAAACCAGCCAGGGATTCTACAGTTTATATGGAGAGTTAAAAGACCCAGAATTGCCAACACAATATTGAAGGAGAACAGAGCTAGAGGACTACCTAACCCGAGACTGGGTATAAAGCTATAGTAACCAAGACAGTATTGAGTGTTGCTATTGGAGAAAACATAGAGAAATAGATCTGTGGAACAGACTAGAGAACCCAGAAAAAGACTCAGATAAATATGACCAACTGATCTTTAACAAAGGAGCAATATGATGGAGCAAAAATATTCTTAACTGGTGCTGGAACAGCTGGACATCCACATTTTAAAAAAAGGAACCTAAGCACAGATCTTGCACTTTTCACATGTCATCAGAGAAATTCAAATTAAAATGACAGTGAAATACCACAAGACATTTGTTAGAACGGCCAAAATTCAGAACACTGAGAACACCAAATGCTGACAAAGATGCAGAGCAACAAAAGCTCTCATTCATTCCTTACTGAATGCAAAATGGAACAGCCACTTTGGAAGACAGGTTGGCAGTTGCTTAATAAACTAAGTATACTCTAATCATACAATTTAGCAATTGTGCTCCTTGGTATTTACCTGAAGGAATTGAAAACTTACGTCCGCACAAAACCTGCACATGGATGTTTATAGCAGCTATATTCATAACAGCTCAGACCTGAAGCAACCAAGATGTCCTTCAGTAGGTGAGTGGATAAACTGGGGTACATCCAGACAGTGGAATATTATTCAGCAATGAAAAAGAAATGTGCAATCAAGAGATGAAAACAATTGGATGAACCTTAAATGTATATTACTAACTGAAAGAAGCCAATGTGGAAATGACACATACTGTACAATTCCAACTATATGACATTCTGTAAAAAGCAATCCTACGGGGATAATAAAGAGATCAACAGTTTCCAAGGAGTAGGGAGGGGGTTGGGGTGAATAGAAGGAGCATAGAGGACTTTTTAAGGCAGTGGGACTGCTCTGTAGAAAACTATAATGATATTTTAAATAAGTTAAAATATATCTCTTTGCTAACATTGTCTTTTTCTTATTAGCATAAAATAAAATAACAGCAAACTTTATATGTGAGTGTTCTTCTAGAAAAGTCTGTCTGTCTAAAGCCTTGCCAGTTTATAATATAGCAGATGTATGGTAGATGAGCCTAATAAAATGTTTTATTATCAATCGAATTTTTGCATCATTTTACAATGAACTGGTAGCCAAGATGTGAGTTTACGTTTTTTAATGTTCTTTTAAAATCTTAATTGGGAGCGGGGCCCTCAGTGATTCAGCTGTTCGAACTGGTGAACAGAGACGCCTGGAGGAGCTCTGATGATACACGCAGGGTGACACCTTGCTCCCCCTGCATTGTGGGAAGTGCCGGTGGGGAAGAACGGCGCACTGAAGGAGCGGGGGTCCATATAAAAAGAAACAAAATAATTTTGATGTGCAAATATCTTTGTCAGTGCTATTGTTCTAATTTGCCACATTTTTTGTTCAAATTTGGCGTGAATTGTATGGACAGGTTCTGTAAATTCTCTGTGCCTTTGTTTCCTCATTGTTGGAGATCTTTATGAGATTAAATGAGTTTTCATCCAGGGAAGAAGCAGAGTCAAGAGCAGAATGCAGAGACAGAATGCCCGGCTAAAATCCCAGACTGACCACGAGTAGCTGTGTGACCTTGGGCAAATTACTTCACGTTTCTGGACTCAGTGTCTTCACCTGTCAAATAGGGATAATAATAGGACATATTTCATAAGGGGGTTGGACGGTTAAACAAATTAGTATTTGCAGAGTGCTCAGAATAGTGCTGGAAAAATAGTAAGTGCTATGTGTTTACCAAATATATAAAATTAAAAATGGGAGAAAAAGAAATAATTTGGTCTCAATAAAAGCTTGTTTCTTCCCTTTTCAAATGTTTTTTTAAAAACTTAAAAAGAATCTCCTTTTAATGAAATATATAATTGAGGTCATACAGGTATCAGTGAAAAAGGACTTTAAAAAAATACATTTTTGCTTTGGCATCTCTTCCAGGTACACAAATACATATGAGTTTTTATGTAGAAGTGTGAATGCATGTTGATATTAATTTTATAAATGTAAACAAATGTATTTTAATTTAAAAACGTATGTCCAAGGACTTCTGATCTCATCCTTTGTTATTGCGTAATTCCTGTGACGCCATTTGTTTCTCATTGGCTGGTCAGGCAACACGTTTTTTAGTCTTCGCCTCGTTTTTCCTGTTCATTGACGGAGCTTAGAACTGGAGACTCAAAGAAGCAATAGCGCTCTGATCTAATTCTGATTTCCCTTGGCTTTCCCAAAAGGAATAGTGTTTACGTTAGAGTATTTGGCAAGTGAGAAGTAGATATTTTTTGAAGGCTTGCTTTTGAGGTCAAATTTGCTCAGGGTGGGGCCCCGCTCTTGGCTCCGAAGCCACATTCACCACTGGCCCCTGTGCTGGGAAACACAAACGGCCGGTTATTCTGTGACCCGTTGCGGGACTGTTAACAGCGTGCAAAAAGGGAAGGCGCCCAGCAAACAGCCTTTAAAACGCTGGAGGCTTGTAGGTGACCAAGATTGTCAGTCGCTCGGAAACCGAGGGGAACCGAGTTTCCTCACCTGGAGGTGGCCTTTCTGGGAGACTGATTTTAAGCCGTCTATTAAGAAACATGATTCAGAAAGAACTTTCGACCCTCCCCGCTTTCCTGCCCGAGTGATTCAAACATAGAAACCTGCCTCAGGAAGGAGATCTTAGCCTGGTCGCCTTAGCCTAATTTGAATTAAGTATGGTAAGCACAGGGCGTCAGACAGGGGCCTGTTAGCTGGATACCCTGCGTCCCATTGTTTCTGAGTCGCCTACCAAGGATTTTCCAGCCAAGTGTGTTCTACTCTTACTTTTCTGCCTGTAAATTGTCCATTCCTACTTCTAACGTCTAAGACCCCATTCCTCCCACTCCCTTCCTCCTTTGTCCAAAATGTCTTTTATACTCAGTGTTGCCTACTGGCTGGAATTTTCATGCTTATGTGAGTTCCCCTTGCACGTGTATTAAAAACGCTGATTTTTCTCCTGTTTATCTCTCTGTTACTTTGATTATTAGCCCAGGAAGAAGATCTTAGAGAGTGAGAGGGAAAGTATTCATGTATATATAGCCCCCAGAGAACCATTTGATCATAAAGCAAATCTCTCCTAACTTTGAAATTTGAGGCACTATAGTGACTATTTAATTTGGCAATAATAAGGATAACCTGGTATAATGAGAATGAACCACCCTGGCAAGAAGAATAATGTCATAGGCGTTTTTATTGACCAGGGAAGCACCTGCATCCATTAGGTAACTCTATGGCTCTAGAGTTTCCCCAAACAGGTTGTTGAGGGTTTTCATGTAGTCTGCAGTTTCAGTCTGCCATGATTTGATAGTTGACTGTAATTTTTTTATTTTGGTGCTTTCCATGAGAGCTGAGGGGGGGTGGGGGGAGGCTGTGAGGTAGAGCCTGAAAGAGGAGTGCACACATTTTCTTCATCTTAAAACTTCGCGCCGCGTTTTAAACTTTCTGAATTCAAGATGCACCATACAGCCACCATTACGTTAAATGTTGCCTGTGTGTGTGTGTGCTGCCAAGAGCACACACTCTTTACTCTCCTTTCTCCAATTTCCCTTCTCCAGTCCTAGGAATTCTTCGTTAAATTGCCCTGGGAAACTGTCTAAAGCCGTGGAGGAGGTGATTACAACTGATCGCCCACCTGCTGAGTGTAAAGAGTTTTACTGCAGGGCCGAGTTCACCCTTTTGCCATTCATTTTATTTCTCTCCCTCCTTCCCTCCCTCTGTGGATAGGGAGCTTTACATCCTGGTTTGCTTCCTCCCGAGCTCAAGGTGATAATGGTGATAATGATCTTCTGGCTGCTTTTTCAGGTCTCTTGGAAGAGGTGTTCAAACACTCAAGATCTACTCCAATTGTTTACTTGAGGGTCCATTTGCAGGTTCCCCAAATATTTTCAAAGCTCTAGAGCTCTTTATTTTTAGTAAACATTGCTAAGTTTTCACCAGACATCTTAGCAAATACAAATTATAAGACAACTAGACCAATGGCTGAAATGTATTTATTATTCTACAAATCTGTTAAGCACCCGGGCTTCCTAAAAACACCACCATTTAATTCTATGGTTAAGGTGAAACGTTCTTATATTTGCATATAATATATTTGCATATTGGATATCTTGGCAATTACCTGTTACTCCTTCAATTTGTCCTACTTGTTGCAAGAAATGCTGTGGCATGGAGGGTCTTGTTAGTCATATCTCTGTTCAGAGATCCTTTACCTGCATATTCACATTATGTGTTTTTATTTAACGTAAGAAATGTCCAAACCTGTAGAGAATTTTTATGAGTTTATTTGAGCCAAGCTGAGGACAATTGCTGGGAAGTAAAATCTCAATGGATTGAGGAAATGCTCTAGGAAATGACAGTTTTACCACTAATTTTATACATCGGAATCAAAGGGGAGACCTAAGGGGTTACACAAAATTCCGTGGTGATAGATTGGGAAGAGGGGAGAAAGCCAAGCAGGGAAATCTCTGGGATTAGATCAGAAGTAACATGGATAGACACATACTTCTTCTGCAGTTAACAATTAACATGATAATAAGAACAATGAGGGGATTTGTGGTTTTTGCTCTAGTGCAGTGGAGGTGCTTCGAGGGGTCTGGAGAAAAAAGAAATTACTTTGATATTCCAAAGTTGTGTTTTCAGGTATGCTCTCGTAGATGCAAAGAAAGAACTGACAGTCTCCGTTAAGGTAAAGATTGACCTTTGTTGAGGAAAAACACAGGCCTAGGACATGACTATCTGCCATTAACTTACAGTTAGAAAGTTTTCATTTCAGACCATCCTATGTAGGTCTCACGAGTTTGTAAGCCCACCATTCAGGCCTCCCCTAAGCTGGTCAGGTTTAGTATGTGACTCTTTTATATCCACATAATTTTTTGAAATTTTATTTTTAATAAAAATTGTGTATACTTAAGATAACATTTTGGTGATTTGATTGACAACTACGTAATGAAATGATTACCAGTCAAGATAATTAACATGTCTCTTTCCATGGATATCTTTTTCCTTTTGTGATAAGAGACCCTGAGATCTACTCATTTAGCCAATTTCCAGAACTCAATACAGTGTTGTTAAGTATAGTCATTGTGCCAAACCTTAGGTCTGCAGACATTCATTCTACATAACTTTGTAGTCTTTGGCCAATACCTCCCTAACCCTGGTCACCACTGTTCTACCCTCTGCTTCTCTGTATTTGACTCTTTTAGATGCTGCATATAAATGAGACATGAGTTTTTTTCTTTCTGTGTCCCCTTACCTATATGTTATTTTCTATAATATTAGGAGAAAAAGAATTCGGTGAGCACACAGGAGATTCAGCCATTACTCTTGTTATGATGAAGACCATTTGTGATGGTCAGTAAAAGACTAAAATAGAACTAACAAAAATAAAACTCACAAGCCTGGATGAAGCCTTGTTTCTGAACTCTGTGGGGCTTAGGACAGGGTGTGAGGCCTGCAGGGAGGACTGTGACACTAATTACTTTTCAAATTCTCTTCCTGGGGCTTAGGCTTTGGAAATTGGTAAGATAAGAGCTTAGATGATGTTTTTACTTCTCAAACAGGGCAATTTAGGGCTGCAATGGGGATGGCCCTTTAAACAACAAAAGAAGAAGGCTTAGAAAGACTAATATCAAATAAACCCATAATAAAAAAAAAAGTACAAATAAAAAACAATGTATCAGCAAGCATGCAGTGAGTGGTTCTGTGTTTGTGGAATGTCCAGACTGTGATCGAGAGGAGAGCACCAAATTGAGAGACTGTTGCACCAAGTTTTAGTATGCTTTAGAGTTTATTTATTTATGCTGTTGTTATTTGTCCAATTGATATAGTAGACTGTTGAGTCATATAAGCTCCAGTTTACATCTTGGGTACTTATCTGCCTGACCTTAAATCACGATTGGCTTACATTTTCTCTTGTAAATAGAAATGGTAATGTGTACTTCTAATGTTGCTGTGAGATTTCAACATATCTATACAAAATACCTAGTACTAAAAATGTGTTATGTGTTCCTTTTTTTCCCCAACCCATGATCTTCAGGAATTATTTTCTACTTAAAAATAAAAGCATTTCTCTAAAGAACTGAAGGACTGTCCTTCAGTTACTGACCACACCCTTTAGAACACTCAAGAGTCTTTCAACAGCTAATAATAGAGAAATAATTAGTTACACGATGATGAATTGTTTTGAATGGCAAGTGGCAAACTGAACTTCAAAGATGCCCCTAAATGATGGTGTTATAAACAGAAGCATGGTTTAAAAACATGAATTTCAGGAGGTGTATGCATCTCTTAGTATTTTTGGTCATTTCTTTGTGAGGAAGATGTTAGAGAGAAAGTCTAGGAGAAATCTTCCAAGCTTGAAGAGTTAAGTTCCACTCCAGTGCTCTCTCTGGGCTGATGGTTCTTTCTTTACCTTAGAGCTACTTCAATACTGCCTCCTGGTGGCGGAGAGAGGAGTGTGTTATAAACGAAAGGTGTAGGAGGAATTGGTTTAATTAAGTGGCATTAATACAGTTTTAAAAGAGAACTAAATTCTTAGAACCAAAATGGAAACAGTATCAAATCAGATTAACATATGTTTCTTGCTCTGGGCCTGATCTTTGTTAGCACCACGATGGGTTGGATTTTGAGAATCCTTTTATAAAATAGGAACGATGGGCGTTTCCTTGGCAGATGAGGGATTGAGTGAGGAATAGTCTCAGATTGGTGTGGAATGAGGGAAATGGGGATTATTTCATTTTAAGTGTTTTTGGAAGGAACACTGTTTTTCTCTGTAGTCATTATACTAAACCAGTGAACACCCAAGGCACTCAGTCAAAGACTAGTATATATCAGAGTTGGAAAGGATAGTAAGGGGTCCTTTTAGTCCAAATTCCTTATTGTATTAAATGACTAGCCTGAAAATCACACACACAATTAGCTGTAAATCTGAAGGCCTGAAATAGTTGTGATTTATTGAGCCCTCGTTAAGTACCAGGTATTGTGCTGAATAATAAGGGTACAGTGATTTAAAAAAATTAAATGTAGTCCCTACTCTAATGGAGCCATTGACACACTGATAAACAGATCCATAGCCTTCTATTCTGAGAAGACTGAAAAATTAATGGTCTTCAGAACTGACATTTGATTGGTCATATCGTAAGATCGGGCAGTGAAATCCTTGTGAATTTAGATTTCCTGGGATAGGCAGGGTTCTGCCCCTGCCTTATATATAATTGCCAAGAGCGAGGATGTCAAACCCTCGCAGAAGATAAAGATGAAGTCTTTGACACTAAAATAGTAATGGATGGATCTCCTTTTCACATTATTCATGGCCGACTGTAGATGTTTGGGTGTGTCAAGAATCTCTGGTCCCCAGAGAGGAAAGCCAGTACTTACTTTAGCCGACGTGGAAGGAGTTTACCTGTCACTGCTAAGCCATTACCCCATGCGACACTAATTGTCTAAATATGAAATTCATGAATTAGTTCACAACATATTTCATCATAATGCTTAATGTTGCTAAAGAGTAGATGGACCGTGTCCTTTCCTAATAGTGTAATGAACTCCCAATGCATTTCAATGTAGTGGCTCCAATTGTCTCAAATATCACTGTTGATGTTTTTCAGACTTGTGTGTTTATCTAAGCAAAGAAAAACGCCTAAAAAAATTTTTTTGTCCCTCCCTCGCCCACCACTTTGCCAAAATGAAACAATATGGCCAAAAGAAATGTCCCTAGAACTTGTTAGTTTTAATCTAATTTCCTGGATGGTGAAGGGGCAAGTGATTACTGAGAACTCATTCTAATGACAACTTAAGAATTTATGCTTTCTAGTAATGTATTATAAGAATTTAAACACATAGACTTCTATTTTTCATTATATAAAATATCCTTGCCAAGTTGTTTTGAACAACTATCTCTTTGCCTTCACACATAGTTGAAGAAGTATTGTGATGGTCCATGCTTAAGCAGGATTATTGGTACCTGTCTCTTACAAGGATGTTTAAGAACGCCAGGAAAATAGGTAAAATGCTTAGCACAGTACTAGGCAATTGTATGCCCAATAAATAGTAGCAAGTTCTTTTATTATTGACAAAATTATTGGCAAGTAAACTGATAACTGAAAATCAGCAGGACCCAAGTAGGCAGATGGCTGTCAGGGCATCACACAATGACATGGGGGACCCAGTCATAGGGAGATTTGTGCCCAAGGTATATAAATGTGTCCATGGTAGGGTGGATAAAATATAGAGCAACCACATAATTATTGAGAAATTATGACATGAGATGGGAGTAAAGTAGACTATTTCAGGGCATGGTTGATGCACAAGTGAGAGAAATTCAACTTTGGGAATTGGAATCTCAAATCAAACCCAACTGGTTGGAAGTGATACTTATATTTACACAATACTCCATTGACATAAGGGTCAATACTTTCCCAAGTCTTCATCAGGACTGTGTACCTCCCTGCAGTCTCTTCATCAGGGCTCTGCTGGCAAGGCTGGAGGTTAAGAGGGGCAGGACCAACAATTGGTTCCGTTCTCCAATGGTAGAGTTAAAATTGACTACAAAAGAGATAACTTACAGAATCCAGAAAAATGAGTGTCTGTGCATTGAAGAAAACTGTCAGTCAAACACCCCACAAAGGTGTTGATCCCCAAACCAAATTTAGATGTCTCTGTATTTCAGGAAGTAAGGGGGGAAAGGCAAGGATCTGGAATCAAGATGTTGTGTTTGATTTTCTACTCAGTCTTGGACAAAGCACTTACTCTCTCTGAGACTTAATTATTTCCTCTGTAAAAAACAGTGCGTGTCAAAAAATACAGAGCTATTATGGCAAATGAGAACACACATTTGAAAGAATGTTGTAGACTGTAAATCTTTTAACATGCTTGGCACTATTTATTTTTACCCACTCTTCCCTACTGTGTCTTTCTTGATCCCTTTTCTTCTTTTCCTAACCAAAGAGCACACATTCTTTTACATTCAAAAGACAGCTGATTATATCAATACCCTCTCCCCTCCTATGAGCCTTGGCAACAGAAGTATGGGAATATCCATTGCCTTGTGCCCAGAGAGGAGCACAGAACAGGCAGCTGCACAGGCAAATGGACAGAGGCCCTGGCTGAGCCAGAGTGCCCAGTTTCGAAGCCCATTGGCTCTTGCTTTCTTTCTCTCATTCCTTGCTCTCAGCAGAAAAGGACAGCACCTGTCACAGAATTACTTCCCAAATAGATTAGGACCCCCTAAAAGCTTTCCTTTTTATGGGAGATACTTTTCTGCCTGGGGATCTCCCAAGGTCATCTGCCCTCTTCTAATTTTATGGATTATTTGTAGATTTATTATAATGATGTCCTTTTTATTTCTATGCTTTATCTGGGGCTTCTTCTGCCATCCTGTACCTGTGGAAACAAGAAGCAGGAGGCGATCTGATTTCAGGGGCAGGGTGGGGCCCCCATGAATGATGCAATGATGACTTACGGGGAGGGAAACACACTTGTGTGATTTTTATATGTAAAACCCATCCAGAGTTCTAGAAACGAGGGGCGTTGCAGAGAAATTTGAGATTATTCTCTGATGAGAAGGGAGCCATGACATCACAGAGGAGGGTTCTGCAGCAGTTCCGTTGGAGTAGCATTGCAGTCAGAGTCTGTTGCCCAATTTCACTCATAGGTGGAGTTAAATAGTTTAAAACTTATGTTTGTCTGCATGTCTTGCTGCTGACAGTCGGGCAAGAGGTGGAACACAAGGTGTAACCGTCTAAGTAAATTTAATGGAGGGATCCTTATTTGTTTGAACAGTTGCTTCGGGATTCATATTTTTTCCCCACTTTAATAGTGATTTTTATGATACTGAGCTCAAGACCTTTTACTCTATGCTAACATACAGCACATGTTTCCTTCTTTCACAAGTGAGTATCACAGAATTCACGTGGTTTCTCACACAGAGGCATTGCTGTGTCGAGGCAGCAGCTTTTGAGACTGCCTGCATCTTCACTCTCTGTCCCTCTGCATTTGTGGATTTTTGTTTCTGGCAGAAGTGTTTCAACATCCAAGTCCGAGGCCAAAACTTGGGAACAGCTTTTCCTCACGGATGTCTTTTTTTCTATACCCAGGAAAAGGTTTTCTTTTCTCTTCACCCAGATTAGATGCTGCTGACTCCTCAGCAAACAAGAGATTTCTATGTTCATCTAGTCCAAGCTCTTTATTTTTTAGGTGATAAAATAGAGTCACTAGAAATGAAATTATTTGATCAATATTATACTTAGTGTGAGCACATATCAAAACCTAGTCTGACATATTTCTACTTGATTAATTTGCTACCACCTTCCCTAGCTTCAGTAGTAGTATTATAATTAATTAAGCTCATGATTCTACCTAGCTAGCTATTTATCTATCTACCTACCTACTTACCTACCTACCTATGATTTATCTTTATCATTTTTATTATGTTGGCCTCTTGGAGAATGCTACGATGTCAGATAGAAATAAATAAAATAATAGGCCCATTTCTCCTTCCACTGCAGCATATGAAATAGTGACTTACAAATCAGTTGGTGAAAATCTTGGCTAACTTTTGCATGAGTGCAGAAACTTGCTTAATACCTTATTGGAATGCTATAAGTCCTTAGAGTTCCTTGGGAAATCCAAGTAAAGCCTCAGGAGGAAGATCTAAACTTCTTCCTGCAAAAAACCCACACCTGTGTTTTTATGTTACTAGATAAGCAATTAAAAGAACTGCATACCTGAATTTTTTGTGTGTTCTGAGTTTGTGGAGTATTATTTATTACTGGTTGCATAAATAGATGAATATATGAGGTCAAGTTGGTAATGAAGTATAAGTCACAAGTAATTGACAGGCAGTGCCATTGCTTTCCTAGAGCTATTTGTCAACACTCTGAATCACTCTTTACTCAAGAAAAATGTAGCACAGATTACATAGATCTTTTATGTACAGCCTAAAACCCCTGTCACAAGCAATGAGATTAAAAACATGATGAAATTGAAAGAAGCCTGGCTTGGGCTCAGGCCACCTGGCTTTTAGACCTTGCAGGTAGCTCTGCCATGGGGCTGTCTTTCAATACTGGGCAAATCACTTCATTCTCTGAGATTCTCTCCTCTCTCCTCTGAAATCTGATAATCTTTTCTTTTCAAGGCTTAAGATTCTTTTATCCCCTGAATGGGATGTTTTGTCAAAAAGTTTCTTCCCTCCTGGCTCTAAAAGTGACTTTTTATAGGCTATGCTCTGGCAAATGAGAAACTGAAAATATGGGATTAATGGTTATAAAATCAAAATGGCTTATGGGCTTTTAAAAGTAGTGATGAGCTCATCATTTCCATTATAAATTAAATATTCACTGGTGTCTGTAAGTTGATTGGAACATTTTGCTTAAAAATGAAACTTGCCAAGAAGTTTTCCAGAAGCTTGTAGCATGGAAGTGATACTCTGCCACTTGGTAGTAAACCACAGAAAAATATATAGGAAAACACCAGTGTCTTTAAAAACTAGGTATATACCTTCACAAACCATTTACAGAATCTTCTCCACCTAGTCTTGTCAAGGGCTAATACTTGAGGATCATTTGTAAGGAGATGAAGGTATTCATGTTTTAAAAAATCAACAAAGGAGAAAATATAAGCAGATATTGTGTTAATAAAGAATTTAGGTTTTAGACTTCTGGCCAAGATGGAGGCCTAGACAGACATGCTGAGTCTCCCTCCACAACTAAGGAGGAATACAACTACCTCAAAACTAGAGACAACCAGAAGTTCCAGAAAAATAAGCTCTATGGAAATCCAAACAAACAAAGATATAAAGAAGAAATACTCATCCGGACAGGCAGAAGGGGTGGAGCTGTGGTGGAGAGGACATAGTGTGGTGGCCACAGTAGCAGCAGCAGCAGGCCAGCAGAAAGCACAGTCACACATTTTAAAAAGTTAGGAGGGAAACCTGGGGAGCGTTCCCAGCCCCAAATCAGACCGTGCAGCTCACAATCCCAATGCCAGGAAAAATAAAGCCTCATTGCTTCTGACTGTGCAAACCAGTGGGGGCTGGGGCAGAGAAAGAAACTTCTGGTCTCTCAGCAGAGTCCACTTGTTTAAAGGACCTCCACAGTCCTAGAACTTCCACAGACCCACCCACTCTGGGAACGATGGCCGTGGCAATAGCTAGAAAGGTGCCCGTCTCATACAGAAATGAAAGAAGTGCCTGGAAAAGGGGCAAGTGCTGAGCAAGTGGCATTTTTCCCTCTCAGACCCCTCCCCCCCCCTCAGCACCACAATGTGGTCACCCTGTACTGACGAATACCTAAGGCTCTGCCCCTTACAACATGACAGGTGCGACAGCTCTGCCTAAGACACAGAGGCAAACAAACACAGGAGCCTGTCAAGATGAGGAGACAGAGAAGTATGGCCTAAAAGAGGGAACAGATCAAGGTTCCAGTGGCAGAACTAAGCGACGGGGAGATAGCCAACCTAACAGATGAGGAGATGGACAACCTAACAGGTGCAGAATTCCAAACACTGGTGATAAAGATGCTCACAGGCTTGACGGATATGCTTGAGTATGGCAAACGTATAAGAAAAGAAGTGAAGGCTATGCTAGGTGAAACAAAGGAAAATCCACACAAAACCAATAGTGAATGGAAGGAAACCAGGGTTCAAATCAATGAATTGGAACATAAGGAAGAAAAAACAGTCAACCAGTACAGAATGAGGAAACAAGAATTGAAAAAATTGAGGAGAGGCTTAGGAACCTCTGGGACAGCTTTAATGTACCAACATTCGAATCATAAGGGTGCCAGAAGGAGAAGAGGAAGAGCAAGAAATTAAAAGCTTATGTGAAAAAATAATGAAGGAAAACTTCCCAAATTTGGTGAAGGAAATAGACATACAAGTCCACAAAGCACAGAGAGTCCCAAACAAGCTAGACCCAAATAGGACCACACCAAGACACATCATCATTAAAATGCCAAAAGTGAAAGATAAAGAGAGAATCTTAAAAGTAGCAAGAGAAAAGCAGAGAGTTACCTACAAAGGGGTGCCTAAAAGACACTGATTTCTCACAAGAAACTTTGCCGGCAAGAAGGGACTGGCAAGAAGTAATCAATGTGATGAAAAGTAAGGACCTACAACCAAGATCACTCTATCCAGCAAAGCTATCATTTAGAATGGAAGGACAGAGAAAGTGCTTCCCAGACAAGGTAAAGCTAAAGGAGTTCATCATCACCAAGCTATTATTATATGAAATGTCAAAGGGACTTATTTAAGAAAAAGAAGATCAAAACTATGAACACTAAAATAACAATAAACTCAGAGCCATCAACAACTGAATCTAAAAAATAAAAACAAAATCCAACAAAGCAAACCAGAATAGGAACGAAATCATAGGTGTGGGGATCATTTGAAGGGTTATCAGCTGGGAGGGGGGAGGGGAAGAAATGGGGAAAAGGTGTAAGGATTAAGAAGCATAATTGGTTGGTACAAAATAGACAGGGGGAAGTTAAGAATAATATAGGAAAGGGTGAAGTCAAAGAGCTTATATGCATGTCCCATAGACATGAACTAGGAGGGGTGCGATTGCTGGAGGGAAGGGAGGTACTGGGCAGTGGGGAGCAAAGGTTTAAAAAAATGGGACTATTGTAACAACATAATCAATAAAATATACTTTAAAAAATGAATTTAGGTTTTAAAGAGGAATTGTCCTTCTGAATTTGAACAATAATTCTGCTAATGTATAGTTATGTCACCATCAAAGGGAAAAAACTCAGGCAGAATTCCTTGGGTTAAATGTTAAGGTCGCATTACACACCAGAAGAGAAACAATATGCAGTGTTATCATTTACTTAAATCCCAAAGAACAGTGTGAGTTTTATAGCCAAAATAAAAGCACAATCCAACTTTATAATCAGATGTTGGCCCAAAAGGTAGAAAAGCAGGAGAAAAGAAATAGAGAATGTGGCAAGAATGAGCTTCCAAAGCTCTTTAAAATTGGAACTGCAGCCTAGCAGAGGGCTGGTCTAACTAGATGGAGCTCTTTGGAGACTGAGGACAATGAAGATAACTTCAGGCTCTGTCAGAATAGTCCTATTTTGATCAGAACAAAAAATTACTTTTATAGGGGCTTCCATGTTTAGGACACGAATTTCAAAAACTCAACATAGGCAATATATCCTCTTAAAAGAAACACTTGACTTCTAGTCATTGTGTTGAAACATAAAAAGAAAAATTAAAAAAGGAAACTCTCAAAAAATAAATCAGGCTGATCTTGAAATGAGACAAATGAGATTTCTAGATGGAAAAAAATATTGTTGACATAAATATTGAATTAATGGTGTGACAGAGACTTATAGCCTCTCCTTCCACTTCCATTCTATTTTTCATCCAGTAGAATCCTTGGGAATATGCCTACTCATAAAAAACAAACAAACACACAAACAAAAGCAGAACAGACACTTTCCCGGCCTCCTATGTAAGCATGACCTTGTGATTTTTTATGGCCAATGAAATATAAGCAGAACTTGTTGGCTACATTTCCAGGAACTGTGCTGTGACTATAAGAATGGACGCCAGCAAAAAAAAAAAAAAAAAAAAAAAAAAAAAAAAAAGAATGGACGCCAGCCCTGGCTGCTGTGGCTCAGTGGATTGAGCATCGGCCTGTGAGCCAAGTGTCACTGGTTTGATTCCCATTCAGGGCATATGACTAGGTTGCACGTCAGGTCCCCAGTTGGGGGTACACGAGAGGCAACCACACAGTGATATTTCTCTCCCTCTCTTTAGCCTTTCCCCTCTCTCTAAAAATAAATAAGTAAATGAACAAACAAATAAATAAATACATCATTTAAAAACAATGGACGCCAAATGCTAAAGATTACTGCAATTTCAAAACACTGCCATAACAGCCCTACAAAGCCTATGTATGGGTATCCTTTATGTGGAAGAAAAAATAGGCATATATTAGTAAGCTACTTTTTATTGGATTTACTATTATATACAAATGAATCTAATTATATTATTATAGATGAATTAACAGCAGAATAGGCCCTACTGAACAGTGAATTGGTAAACTAATAGTTAGAGATGAGAACATCTTCCAAGGGCCCATCGAAGAGAGATAATGAAATGAAAAATATGAAAGGGAAGGTTAGAATATGGAAGCTAGAATGATAAGAGCGAGTTGTGTGTATTATTAAAGAAGAGCATAGAATTTGGGGAGGAATAGGGGTATGGAACAGGGGAGGAAAGAAATGTTTGGAAATGCTATGGCTGAGAGTTTCTAGAATTTTGAGTCCTCCGCTTCAGAAAGTATGTCTTGAGCTTGTAAATATAAATGAAACCACACTGATATAATTTTTGGTAAGACTTTAGAGCACCCAATACAGAGATCTTAAAAGCGACCAGAGAGAAAAGACAGAGTATCTACAAAGGAACAAAAGTTGGTCTGAGAAGGTAATTCTCAATAAGAATAGAAGCCGGAAGACAATGGGAGAAATGTTGGTAGAAATAGGACAACCTAGGATCTTACAACCAGTTAAAACATAATTCTAATTTGTGTGTGTGTGTGTGCTAGGGTGTGTGTGTGTGTGAATAAAGACATTTTTATCTCCATAAAACCAAAGAAATTGTAACTCTAAACCCTGAACAAAACTGCTTGGAAAAGTATTTCAGAAAAAAAGAGAGTTAAACCTAGGGGGAAGGGAAATGATTGAAAGAGTAGTGAGCAAAAAAATTTATGAACATAGATGTAATCCTAAATAAGCAGATTATGCAAAATAATAACAATTACTAGTTCTGAAGTTTAAAAATTCAACGTGTAACTAATTAGTTAACAATAACACCAAGACAAGTGCCGCTGATCAATATTAAAGCATCCTAAGCCTCTTACGTTTCTATGGAGGAAGGTCCATGTACTGGTTAACATTAGACTTTGCTAAGCAAAGGTTAAGGGGAAGCTCTAAAGTATTACAAGCAAGAGAATAGATGTGTGAAGCTAATACTTGGGGAAATCTAAATAAACACCGACTTTTAAAACAATAATATGTATGATGCATGGGATTTAAAATCTATACAAAATTAAAATGTAAGACAAAATTATCCTAAAGACTAGGTGTAGGAATGAATTTGGTACGTTGATTTAAACTGTTCTCAGGCTTTTCATTTTTCTGGGAATTGATAAAAGAACAAATCTGATGTAAATTTTAATAAGGAGAGAAACAAGATGGCGGAGGAGTAAGTGGAAGCTACACTAACTTCCTCCTAGAACTAGTCTGGATTTACAATGTAATTTTGGAGAAATCATCTGGAATAACGAACCGAACACCAGCTGGAGAGAAGTCTTATAACCACGGAGAGACAGAAAAGGCCGCTACATCACAACGTGACCGGTAGGGAGTGCGGAGACGTGGAAGGGCTGGCTGGGCTCCCACGGGTGGCAGCTGAAGGGGCTGAGAAACAGCTCAGCAGCCGGGGATTCCCCCTGAGAAGGGCAGGGTCTAAACCCCCAGCTGGGCTTCCCAGCCTACAGCGACAGAGTGGAAAGTAAAATAGTATCAGCTGTGAAAAGCGAAAAGCCACAGGCTTTCTTGCTAGCCGGAGAGAAACAGCAGGAGAAAAAGAGCTCTTAAGTGGATCACATACGAAAATATTTTGGCCACCACTTACCCTGGGCTCAAGCAGAGGGAAGGCAGAGAGGACTGGAGACACTTGGGGAGAATTTGGCACGGTGGCTTTGAGGGGAGAACTGGAGGAGCAGCTGACTGGGTCCCAGTGCTGACTCATCCCCAGTACTGCGGGTAGACCATTCCCCTCCAAGTGGCGTCAGCCTGAGGGGAAGCAAAAGCCCTGCCTACAGGAATTAAGCTGCCACACCCACAGTCCTTAAGCCTGACAGCTAATCACAGATTGAATAGATTAACAATCAAAGAAGACAGACAACAGCAGTAGATCCCTGGAAGTCTCCAACAGGCTGCCTAGGGCCAGACTGGTACATGATCTGACGCCACCAGAGGCAGATCCAGGAAGTGCAGATCATTCCAAGAAGCACCAACAAACAATAGGAGTCAAAAAAATGGGGAGACAGAGAAACAACCTCCCATCAAAAGGAACGGTAGAATCCCCAGAAAGAGTGCTAAATGAAATAGAGGGGAGCGAACTATCAGATATGGAATTCAAAACATGGATTATGGAGAAGCTGAATGAGCTCAGCGGAAACTTCAAAGAACTCCAGAAAAACTACAAGGAACTCACAGAAAATTACGTGAGCATGAAAAAGGACATAGAAGCTATCAATAAGAGCCAGGAGGAAATGAAAAATACGATCTCTGAATTGAAGAACACAGTAGAAGGAATTAAAAGCAGGCTAGAGGAAGCAGAAGATCGGATCAGCGAGCTGGAGGACAACCTACACAAAAACTCCCAGACAATGCAACAAAATGAAAAAAGACTGAACAAGACTGAAGAGGTTCTAAGACAGCTGCAGGACAACATGAAACGTAATAATATCCGTATCATAGGAATTCCAGAAGGAGAAGAAGAAGAGCAAGGGATAGAAAACCTCTTTGAAAAACTAATGACAGAAAACTTTCCTAACATGACGAGAGAAAGAGTCACGCAAGTCCAGGAAGCACAGAGGGTCCCAATGAAGATGAACCCCAACAGGCCCACTTCAAGACACATCATAATTAAAATGCCAACATTCAAAGACAAAGAGAGAATCCTAAAAGCAGCAAGAGAGAAACAACTAATAACATACAAGGGAGCTCCAATAAGGCTATCATCAGATTTCTCAGCAGAAACACTACAAGCCAGAAGGGAATGGCAAAAAATATTCCAAGCAATGAAAAACAAAGGCCTACAACCAAGAATACTCTACCCAGCAAGGCTTTCATTCAAAATGGAAGGTGAAATAAGGAGTTTCCAAGACAAAAGAAGGCTAAAAGAATGCATCTCCACCAAACCAGCATTGCAAGAGATGCTAAAGGGTCTGCTTTAAGAAGATGAAGAAACAGAGAGACAGAGAGGAACACGAGTACAAAGGGGGAAAATGACAATGAATAAGTACTGAAAGAAAGAAGGAACTTCTACCATTTGCAACAACATGATTGGAACTAGAGAGAATTATGCTTAGCGAAATAAGCCAGGCAACAAAAGAAAATTACCTTATGCTGTCACCTGTTACAGGAAACTAATGAACAACACAAACAAATGAGCAAAATTGAACCAGAGGTATGTAAACAAGGAATAAACTAACAGTAACAAAGGGGGAGATGGGAGGGAGAGAAGGGGTAAGAAGGGGAAGGGTCTAGTCAAAGAACATGTATGAATGACCCATGGACATGGACAACTGGGTGGGGACTGACTGTGGGGGGGGCGGCAGGGTGCAGGGAAGCAAGAGGGGGAAAAAAAGTGAGACAACTGTAGTGGAAAAACAAACAGAAAATTTTTTAGTGGGGGGGGAATAAAAATATAAAGAATAGAAATGCAAGTTCAGTGAATATTAGAAGGACAAGGATTTTCCTTCCGATAAGACAGTCCTACAGATTTAGAGACTTGTATGTGGGTTATGTTACATAAATTAACATGTGTTTTCTGTTTTCAAAGGGCATAAGCCTACAATCTCATTACCTGAGTGATTATCTGTATGCATAGGCCTCACTTAATCCTGTCTGCATTGCTGCCTCCTGAGACTCAATGGTTTGGCTGAACTAAGTGGCTGGGTTGGTGAAGAACGGGGTGGTCTGTGGGCTTCACTTTAAAACTGGTTTCTCTTTTCTATCCTAATGGCTTGGACAGAAAAAGCCCAGAGGCCTGAGATGGGGGAAACCTAAAATATTTCCCTCAGTCCAAAATAAGTATAATGGGCAAAAGGGTTTTGGACAGGTGAGATGTACCTGGCACACCTTCCTCCAAAGAAGCCCTTCTTTTCCCTAATGTGGGACATTGAAAAATTAATACCTGTCTTTTGTCATCTAGTGGTTACGGATTAAATGATGTCCTTTAACCCTGTTGCCCCCAGAATACAACAAGGATGCCAGCCTGTCAAACCAAGCATGCCGTTGTCCAGAGACAGCCAACCAACCTGGAGTCTGCACGATCCTTCCCCTTGTGGGAAGGCCACCCTCCCCTCCACATCCCCACTCTTATTAGGGATTTCTTGACCCACGGGTAGGTAGGACGACGACCATGTCCAGCTTGAAGCAGCTAGAGGAGCCCGAGACCTTCATCCATTGTCCTTTATAAGATTGTAAAGGGTCTTAAGTCTGAGAGGGAGGAATTGTTATTTTTTATTGTTAAAATATTTAACTAATTAATTAATTAATTTTAAAAAAAGAAGAAGAAGAATATATGAAAGGGTGAGGCGTGAGAGCTTGTATGTACGACCCATGGGCATGGACTTGGAGAGGGGATTGTTGGGGAAGGGGGGTGCTGGGCGGAGGGGAGCAAAGGGGAAAAAAAATTGGAACTATTGTAACAATATAATCAATAAAATATACTTAAAAAAAAAAATAAAGAATACCTACTCAAAAAAAAAAAAAAAAAAACACATTTATTCTTGTTAAGTGAAATAGCACTAAAAGAACTAACCTAATAATACATAAGTAAGTAAATAATAAGCTCATGGAAGGGAAATGTAAGTTCAAAAATTGCATCCTAGTGAAATGACAGGACACCTAAACCGGAACAAGACAGACTGCCTCCAAAGGAACAGAAGTACAGGTGAGAGGAAATTTCTCAACAAGAACAGAAGCAAAAAACCTAATATTTTCAATCCTTTAAAAAAAAAAAAATAGAAGAACAAAAAAGCAACAAAGTACAAATGAGACAAACATAAAACAAAGGATGATGGTAGATTTAAAACCAAATATGTCAGTAATTACATTAAGTCGTCGGCGGCGGCAGCCGTCCGTCTCGAGAGACGATGGTGTAGCTTCTTAAGAGTCTATCTGCACCGCCGAGAATGGCTGTGCAGTCCGACTCGGGAGTGACACGGTATCTGTCTCCTCCCGTGTTGAATCGACATCTTGCGATGACGCTGGAGTGTCCTCTCCAGTGAAGCTGAAGCTACAGAGCCTGGGCAGGGTGATATGGAGGGTCTGCTGTTGCCCATGCAGCAGACCCCCCCTCTCTTCGCAGCTGAAGGGTCCAAGGGAAAGACGGAGTCAATACAGCTTGGCTTCAGGTGCGCCGCAGGAGTTGCCGGTGTTGACTACAACGTCAAACCGCCTTAGGGACTCCGGCTCCGGATTTTCTGTCGGGGTTTACTCCCTTAGCCTTTCCCCTGAAGAGGTATGCCGCAAGGCAGGGGAGGTTTTTTGGAGTCAGAGTTTTCCTTCTCTGATGTGCCCTGACTGGAAGATCGAACCAGCGACACTTAGCTCGCAGGCCGACGCTCAATCCACTGAGCCAAACCAGCCAGGGCTTAATTACATTAAGTAAAAATATAATAAACATGCCTCTTTTAAATACAAAGGAAAAAATTGATTTTTTTTTTTTTAAGTTCACTCCTGCTTCCCAGAGACACATCTTAAAAATAATAATCCAGAGTTTTGGCTGGTGGGGCTCAGTGGATTGAGCACTGGCCTGCAAACTAAGGGTCACAGGTTCGATTCCCAGTAAGGGCGCATGCCTGGGTTGTGGGCCAGGTCTCCAGGTGGGGGTGTGCGTGAGGCAACCACACATTGATGTTCCTCTTCCTCTCTTTCTCCCTTCCCCTCTCTCTAAGAATAAATAAAATATTTTAAAAAATAAAATGAAGTAGAGGCACCTTCTCTGTCCTAGGGATGGGTGAGAGGTCAGGAAGACTGCATGGATGCGGGCCAGCCTGGGCTGACTCTGGGTGGATAATTTCTAACTATCCAGGTGGAGAGAGTGGGGCAAGACAGTCCATGCATGTGCTGTGTTGCTGAAGGGCACAAATAAAATGCTTTTGAAGATCAGAGATTTAAATTTGGGGCTTTGGACACGTCTTTCAAAGGGTTCATCACCTTGCATTGCGGGCCATCATCCTTCCCTTCCTTGTTTTGTCTTTCCAACTAGACCGAGAACTCCCTGAGGACAGAGACTATGGTTTATGCATTTTACAACACCCTTTCCTGCCTTCGCTCACTTCTAGCACTGATTTCTCCAGCGCCCAGCCATGTGCCGGGCTAATGTGTGTGGACTGAATAAATGAGCCAACAAGGAGCACTCTTTCCTGGGAGTGACTGTTTGTGGTCTGGGACCTCTTTCCAAACCGGGGACCCACCGGCCACCCCACCCAGACCCTGAGTGTGCTGCTGTGTGGCCTTTCACAGCTGCTGTCCCCACCCTCCTCAGCTGCAGCTGCGTCACTGGGAGGATGAAGGGGTCCCCGTGTACTGCGTGCACATGGCCTTGTTTGTGATTAGCTGGGCCCCAGGGAAAACAGACTCTTCACGTTTCATGTTGTGTTCGGTAGGAGGGCGGGGTGTGTGGTGAAGGGCTCGGGCGGGCGTCCTGCTCGCAGCCCCAGATGACTCGCCTGCGCGCTGCTGTGCTCCGTGCACTGCTCCCCAGGCAGCAAGGGAAGGGCCCCAGGCTGTTGCTGCCAGGTCACTGAGCAATTGGGGGAACACCCCTCCCTCTGCCAAGTGGGCAGTGTTTAGGCTGGGCCTGGCTGGGAAGGCCTGCTGAATCACTGGGACGGAAACAGACCCTGCCGCTGAGGAGCCAGGGGGGCGCAAAGGGGGCGCGCCCACCGCCCCCCCTCCATCCCCCAACAAAACAAGCAGATCTCGGGTCGGCAAACCTTGAGCTACAAAGTTGTGTCCCATACTCAGATGTAGCTTCTCTGGTGAGTGGCAGAGGACACTGCCCAGGGCACCCTGAGATCCGAGGTAGGAGGGCAGCCAGATTTAGTGGAGAAGCTCCAACAAAAACAACAAAAAGCTCCGTCTTGTTCCCCGGCACTTCTCAGCTCTGCGCGGTCCTGCACATTTTGAATGCCACTTCTTTCTTTCTTCTTCTCTCCCCTCACCTTCCTCCCCTGCAGACACACGCGCGCGTGCGCGCGCGCGCACACACACACACACACACACACGCGCGCGCGCGCGCGCGCGCGCCTTAGATCTGTCTCATGATATATGTTATTTTTTAAATTCTTTTTGAAAAAGTAATTGTTATTTAGTTACGTTATTAAAAGAAAAACCAGTGCAGGTAGCTTAAGGCCAAAATAAAACAAGTCTTCATGAAAAATAAAAGTTTCTCCCCAGATAAGGAGATGGATGTAGGCAGAGCACTGTATTATTCGGGGTTAACGTCCTGCTGGGAGATAAATACTAAGAGACCGCGTTAGTGGGAGTGAAGAGCCCCCTCTCCACCTCTCTCCCCAACGTGTTCGCATACAGAGATAGCAAAGCTCGGGCAGGAAGATCTCTAAGTTTCGTAATGAAACAATCTGAAAGTCTAAGCTGCAAAGATGACGACAGAAAGGGCTTCTGTGCTGTGTCTTTAAAGGCCGGCTGAGTCAGCTGAGTAAATCTCACCAGCCTCCACTGTGACCCCAAAAGGACACCCCCACAGTAAAGATCGGGGCCCTGATGAGTGCAGGACAGCAAAGGAGACACAGGAAGTCGGTGTCTGAACTGTGGGAATGAGCAATGAACTTGAGACGAGGCTCCGAAATCCTGGATCTGTTTCATGGTTTGTCTCATTAACTCCCGGCATTTGCTCATCCCGGGGTTTGATTTAAAGACGTTTGTGAGAGAATCCGTTAAGGCTGCAGGCCCATGAGTCAGAGGACTAGGCCAGGGCTGGGGACTGATTGTGCCCACGCTCTAGTTGAAGCAGAGCGTGCTACTTCCAAGGACGAATGAGCGTGGTCCGTGGCAGTGTGCAGCGGGGAGAGAAGAGATGGAAGCAGGCGGGGAGATCGGGCTGCTTGGCTGCTGGTCCCCTGGTCTTGTGGGGACTGGTAACGTGGGGTTTGCTGTCCTACCCTTAAGACCATCTCAGGGTATCAAATCATCCAGCAATGGGTGGGTCTGCAGTTGCTCTGACCTCTAGGCCTTATAAAATGCCTTTGAGTAACAGCCCTCTGCTATTACTCAAATGGAAATCTGCATCAAAAGGCAGGGTGGCTTCTTGATAAAGATCACAAGCTCCAAATCGAAGACTCGGGTTGCAGCTCTGGTACTCCTCACCTCGGGGTGCCTGCGGAACTGCTGCATATGGCTGGCTGGGGTGCTCAGTGCCCAAGCCTGGGAGGTCCGGACGTGAGCGGGATCTGAATGCAGTCCCTACTGGGCTCTTGACGCCTGTTTCCCTGGCACGGGAGCCTCCTCCACTGCGAAGAAGTTTGTTTTTCTGATTAGCACTGAGACATCAATCCCTTGCCAAACCGTATGCTCTTGGGGTGCATCCACTTGGAGGGGCCGTTGTCTAATTTGCACAAAGGCATCACATGAGCCAGAGTGCGGGTCACGAGTGGCCTTGTGACCTTTTATAACCCTCGGTGTCTTCACCTGGGGAGTGGAGAGAAGAAAACCCGCTTCATGGAACTGTGCCTTGATACGTGTAAGCAAGGAGTCCCGTCACTGCTCAGTGCTGGGTAATAAATGCTCGGTCAGCAGTGCCTTTTTTATTGTCCTCATGGTATGTACCTCAAGATTTGCTCTGAGGATGAATTTGGTCAAAATCGTGAAACAAGTGGCCTATGCTGAAATAGCAGTCTTCCTTTTCTCTCTCTTTCTTTTTCTCTCTTCCTCCTTCCCTTCCTCCTCCTTTTCTTCCTTCCTTCCTTCCTTCTTCTTCCCTTCCCTTCTCTTTCTCGTTCTATTTTTTCCCCTAAGTGTGTTTGATAGTGTCACGCTAAGTAGCAGACACTAGGAGGAGACGGGAATCGAGGTGGGGGAGATCCTTCGTGTCAGGGATTAAAAGCTGTGGCGGAAACAGAATTTTGGTTGGACATTCTATACAAAGATTCTTAGAGAGTAGGGTGCATGAACAATAGCAACGGGGGTGAAACTGCACCTTTTCTCTTATTTTCCTCTTTATTGCCACTCTGTCTTAGTCCATTCATTCAATATCTGGAACCATCTTAAAGGGAGAAAAAAATAGCATTGGACAATTGAGGAGCCTCGTTTGAAAGGAGAGCGGGCGGACGTTCTTGGGCGTAGGAGTCTTGTTCAGGAAGCCCGTATGGGTTGGAGGGGGCCTGGTAACTGCTCCCTAAGGAATGTGCCTGGCACCCAGGAGGGCTGGCTCTGCAGTAGCAGCCACACTAAATGGAGACTGTCTTGTCTATGGTTAGGCTGGTGACATTTCAGCTCATGGGGAGAGCCAATGGCAGCAATGAATGGATTTGTCACTATCAATCGAGAGCCCATCAGACCTGTTCTGTCAACAAGACTAGCTGCTGCTAAGCCCTAGAAGAGTCAGAGGGATTTCTTGTTTCTATCTCACATTCAAAGGCCTCTTCCTCTAAGATTACAGAGAGTGAAAGGATGAGTTTTCTTTTCAGCTTTTTTTAAGGGTGGTGTGTAAGACTTGCAGCTTTTCAGATCATCCAATGCAAGCTTGAAAGCTCATATTTCTCTTTTCCTGTTTTCCTGCTTGTGGATGGGATCTGGAATCTAGTTCTGGCTCTGCCTCCGACTGCCTGTGTGAACTTGGGTCAGTCATTTAATCCCTCTGAACATTTTTTCCTTATTGTTTAAACAATAAAACTCCTCTGACCATCCTTTCTAAGTTAAATCATTTCTCTCTATTTTTTAAAATTAATTAATTAATTAATTATTTGTTTGTTTGTTTATTTATTTGTAGAGAGAGGGGAAAGGAGAAAGAGAGGGAGAGAAACATCACTGTGTGGTTGCCTCTCACTCATGCCTCCAACTGGGGACCAGTCGTGCAACCTACTCATGTGCCCTGACTGGGAATCGAACCAACGACACTTGACTCGCAGGCCGACGCTCAATCCACTGAGCCAGAGCAGCTAGAGCCCTCTCTTTATTATTCTTTATAGCACCATCATTTTATTATTCTTTCTAGATCTAATTAAAAGCTGTAACTATTTATGTATTTATTATTATTTTATTTTTTAAAACACTGCTTCACGGGCCTAGCAAAGGATCTGTCTCTCTTGTATACTAGTGTCTTGAGCACACAAATGGGGCCTTAGTACATAGAAGGTACAATAATATTTGTCTTAAAAATATATTATCTCATTAGTTAAGTACATGGAAGAGGATATATTTTTAAAATAGTAAATTATTACATGTGTTGTCATTATAATCTCTATTTGACTTTTAGTATTTATTTTCACTCATTTCTCCCTGCTAGGTCACTGTTGGGTGAAAGGTAAAGTCAGGAGAAGAGGGCCCTGAATCTGTAGTTGTCCAACCACTTAGACTACACAAATCTTGGACCATTTCTAACTCAAGGCTACGTCATGTGTTTTAAGGGATGTTACTGCTGCCCTTAGGCCTCTTTCTTCGCTGAAGCTACAGAGCCCCAATTCCACTCTGAGATCTCAGTTTATTTGGTTAATGTCTTATATGGGAAGTGCAAATAACATAAGGTAGTGAACTCATTCATACACTACCAGCCACAAACAATTTTCACTACGATAAGCAACACTGTTATTCAGTAAAGCCACAAGAAGGGCTAAATCATACAAATATACACAGCAGTTGTCATTACTCTAATATGAACATTAAGGAAACCTCCTGGAACATAGAAGCAGACGGGTAATTGCTAGTTGTTACTTTTGTTACTAGTAGTTATTACCCTCACGCCAACCCTGTGTTTTCAGGAGAATTGTGGTAGATGACACAATGAATACTGGAGAGCTGTGTGTGACGCAAGTCAGTAATTAATTTCTGGTGAATAAAAGAAGGTTCAGTGGAGGAGAGGAACATTCTCCTACTTGTTAATTTAGTTACAGATTTGAAATCTGTCTTAATTTCAATGATTACATTTTTTTTCTCTGTTCTGTAAACCTTTTGATAATGGGGAAGCTGAAGATAACAAACGCCCTTAAGTGGAGAAGGATTCAGAATAAAAATGTGTGAAAAGAGAATCTACTCCAGCACTAACTAACCCTCCCCATGGATGAGGGACCCATAAATCTTAAATCTAAGGGATGAGAAAGGAAATGTTAGTTTGCACTTCTCTAAATCCTGTGGCAAGTACTTGCCCTTTGCAAAGCACAGGATTTTCAGGGGGCATCTCGGGAAAAGATGCAGGCAGCTCTGATTGCTGTGTGTACGAGTTGGGGCTAGAATTATAGAAGTGATCTGTATTCCATTTTTAAAATGTGGCTTGCCCCATCCATACTTCAACGAAGCATACTCTCTGACATTATCAATTCTCTTTATTTCCACCCCCAAATTGTCTAGACTAAAACTGCTTAGACTCAGAAAAAGGGGGGAAATAATCGATTGGAAACCCCCCAAAAGGAAGAATTGGGTCATGGCCTTTGAGAGCACGGCTCTCTTTGTCTGTATGCCTTTTCCCTACAATGGCACCACCTTGTACGCTTCCAACAAGCCCTACGTGTACAGGAAAATCTGCATCTCATTTCTGCTGAAATATGTTTTCAATTTAGGATTTGAGTTTCCAGATTGACTTGTGAACATCTAAAGGACTCAATGTCACCGTGACATAATGTTCCCCAAAGGCCAGTTGGCCGTCAGCAGAGAAATGGGCAGTGATTAGCTAGCTGTCAGTGGTCAAAGGTGCTGATGTGACTGCGGAAACCAACGTGGGAAAACTGAGAAGGAAAGAGGGAAAAGCCAGGGTATTGTGGGGGAGGGGAGTGGCCCAAGGGGAACTTGAGAAACTAAAATGATTGTTCAAAGATGAAATATGAAGAGGGGTTGGATAGGAAAGGATGGAAATTTTACAGATAATTTGAAATGTACTTAAAGGACCACTTTAAATAGAGAAAGAACTTAAGAAATATACTTTTGAACCAAGGAGTAGAGACCAGAACAAAAAGAAAAAGTAATCCACATTTGAATAGATAAGATTCATAAAAAGTCCAGAGACTGATCATAATGGGATAGTTTTTAAAATCATGATAATAATAATTTAAAAAAGAAAAAACTAATTTCAATGACTACTACTACCAATCTGTGAAGATTTGTTTACATGCCAGCCATTTTTCCAGAATTTTATATAAATCATCTCATTTACTCATTTTCGGGAATATAAATATCCCTGCTTTACCAGAGAAATCATAGAAATCAACAGCTTTAAAAAGTTATAACTTTCTTCTCTTTCCCCTCTATTATCTCTTCCCTAAAAACAATGATTTGACCAATATGTATTTAACTGCAGTTGTTTGAAAAGTGAAAAGGAATCACGGAAGACATAAGCACAAGGAAAGAGGAAGCAATCCAGTTATATTTATTTTGTTAATAATGAAGATCGTGTTAATGAAATTCAGTTTATGAATTTATACATGGATCCCTCCTCCCCCTTCTATCCCAGTGCTAGAAGCTACTTAATTTCTCCCCATTGGCCCCTCTCTGACCCCTGACCCAGTTGTCCATAAATCAGTTGTTCCTCTTAGCTCCAAGATGCTCTGACTGATTCTGCTTGATTCATTGTATGTTAGGGACAATTGCCTCCAAAATTGTATCTCTCACCTAATTGAGACTCTCAAAAGGAGGAGTTCATTTTTGTGCTATTTATGGGAAAGTAGCCTGATGGGAAGATAATCTCCTTTCAAAGTGGCTTGAGCACTTTCAGTGAGAAAAGGAAGCAGCATTTGCTCAGCAAAGTTTTGCTCACTATTTTGAGTATTCTGATGTGTGTGTGTGTGTGTGTGTGTGTGTACTCATTAAAAAGCTCCCTCAAAGGAGCCACCTCTGAGAAATTAGAAAGTTACAAACTTTATGTGGGTGCCCACACAATCCTCTCCTAAGTCTTCCTTTCACCTTTTTCCCTAAAATCCATTTCATCCTGGTTTTGTTTATTTATGAGTGGGTTTGTGTCTAAACAGGAAATGGGATCAAGGTGGCAGAAAATTTAAACCCAAGGACAAGTAGTTCTGGAATTACTGTATACCAAATACTGCTTTGTAGTAATTATGCGATTAGTTTTGACATCTCTAAGTTTGAATTTTCTTAGTTGTAAAAATGGGGAAAATAAAGTCTTCCTTTCACAAATGTTGTGTGGATCTTAAGCAAATGGGCTTAGCTTTTTCACAAATATCAACTCCATAAATAGGACATTTTTGAAGTCTAAAAAGCTTTTAAGGCTCAAAGAACAACATCTATCATGAAGAGCCTGGTACTCTATAAAGAGTGTATTTGTGGAACTTGAATTTTCAATCAAAACTAATTCTTATTCTCCTTTTGTTTTATAATAATTTTTTCAAGTCAGTAGTTAACACATGTGGTCCCCAACTAGATTATAAACTTCTCACAATTTGGGATTCGGCCTTTTTAATGTTTTTGGGTTCTACAGGACCAATCTATATTCCTGGTTGCCTAATGCTTACAGGCAGTGTGGAGGAATTTGCTTTGCGTTTTATGCTGTTCTCATCCCTTGTAGAAGCTGATCTCCTCCTGCCCAGACACACAGATAACTTGGCTTCTGAAGACCTGTGACGAACACATTCTTCTCAAGCATCCTGAAGTCTTCTTTCCCTATGGTGTGCTTTTCTAATAAATACGACCAACACCTGCCCTCGACCGGCCGGGGTACCTCGCCGCACCTGGACGAGGGAGGTACAGCTGACAACCGTGCTTCCGTCAACTCATCTGCCGCTTAGACATTTTGATTATTCACAAAAATGAGTTTTTCCTCAAAGGAATTCATCAGGATAAGAAAAAGAGCAACAGGAAAGCAAATGCTTTCTCCACGGTGGCTCAAAACGTTCAGTTGAGGTTTCAGGTTTTTCCTTCGTTCGTTGGCCACGAGAGAAAGAAAAGAACAGGCTCAATAACCAAGCACAGTAGCATTGGTAGAGTCAACTCTTGGCTTTTTCCAGTTGAGATAATTACTGTGGGGAGTGATAAATACCACCCAATTTCAAATTTTGCTGTCTGGGATTTTTGCTGCTTTCTGCATCCCGTATCTGCTTTGACTTGGGGAAAAAAATCCTCACCGTGGACCAATGAGTTCATTTTATCCACCTTGCTTTCTTAGCTTTCTAAATTTCCACGTAAATACTGTATATCTAAGTTTTGGTTGCCAAGACTTAAAAAAATCTTTGAATTGGTGATTCTGACAAGAAAATGCAATAGGGGAATTATATGTTATCTAAACAAATTTTCTAACCACTAGATTGTCCTGTAATGTGTTTACTATGGAACAATCTAAATTTTTTAAAAGTGTCTTTTCCTCATCTGAAAACAACTGAGTATATGTCACGGGTAATTTTTTTGTGCTCAGTCACGTTATGCAGAGTTCATATTACTAAGAGGCATTAGTATATATTTAAAAAATTATCTGTTCTGAAATGGAGTTGTAGTCCCTGCCTTTTAAGACCTTGAGAAAAACATATCAGGTCCTCTCAGTTAGGTGGGTGGGTGTAAGGTAATATTTAATCAACAATAGTATGACTCTCCAAAGGCCGCTTTCACTTATTTTCTCTTCCCCCAAAGCTATTGGATTAAGAAAACATTCTGCCTTTTCAAAGTTAATAAACCTACCTCCAGTTCTTTTGGCTTTGGTGCCTCTCTGGATGACCATGTTTTCTTGCCTTCTGAGGAAGTTCCTCCGGGGTCAGAGGGTAATGGTATCAAACCTCAGTCTGTCTGGTTTATTGGAGGGTGTTTGGTTAAGATCAAGATCTCTGATAAGAGTGGGGTTGCTCTGGCTGGGAAAGGAAATGATTTCCGATACAGCACAGCAATTCCTAGAGGGGGGCAGGGAGAGGGAGACCCACGGAGCCCGTGATAAGTTGTAGTTTGTTTTGCTCAAAAATCGTGAAGAGAGTCAAAATACCGTCATTTGATACTGGAAAAATGAAACCTTGAATTGTGGGTAAAACAAAGCTCGCCTTCGATCTGCACTGTTAAAGTGCGCAGCAGGTCGGATGACGAGCAGGTAACTAGGAAGCCAAACAAGGGAGTTTCCAGTTCCCCGAGCTTAAGCCCACACTCCCCGGATTTGGCGGTCAAAGCTCACCACTCAAGGTGACACCTCATATTTTATTTAAGCGCTTTTCTTCTGAGGGGTTGAAAGCACCTGGCAGACGTCAGCTTTTCTGAGCAGTGAAAGAAAACACAGACATTACCAAGTGAGGAGCTGCATTCAAAGACCTGAGTCCCTGGGCCCGTCCAGTTTAATGCCACCAATTTTACCTTCACACAGCTTTATTCCTTACGTACGCCTTCAAGATGATGTATCACTGTAGCCAGTCACCTGACTTACAGAAAGATAGTTTTATCTACATGGAATCTTTTTATTTTTTCCTACGAGGCTCATCAGACTTTTCCTCAGTGTTGCCAGAAAGTCCCTACGCATGAGATCGCACGCTCTGCTCATATGTTTTCACTTTTTCTCGATTTCACTCTTCCTGATCAAGGACTATCTTAATGTTCAACTGTCCACTGAGGACAGAATATTCAGAAGAACTCGGAGAATAATTAAAGTGTGGTGGGGAAGCGAGGGAGGGAGCTTATAGTCAAAGTGTCGTTCCACACAACCTCTTCACTCTACTGATGATGAAATCAAAATGCAGAGAATGCCAAGTCCTTTGTTCCCAGAAGGAGGAAAGGAAGGAAGGGAAGGAAGGAAGGAAGGAAGGAAGGAAGGAAGGAAGGAAGGAAGGAAGGAAGGAAGGAAGGAAGGAAAGAGGAAAAAGAGAAAGAGAAAGATGCTTATGTTCATTATAAACTGTCTTTGAAGTTCCAGCCTTAGAGGAAGTCCTGGGTCAGGCAGTAGCTTAGCCCTGGAATGGTGGCTGCTCAGGATCTGCCTCTTTATAGTTGGCATAGTCCTGCATAGCCATGTCCCTCGGGGCTTGGGCTCCCAGTTGTTTGCCTGACTGCTGTTCTCAGCTTCATGTACTCTTCTGGCACACAGAGGAGGGAGGCCAGAGAGCACCTGTTGCTACTTCTAGCAGGTCAACTGTTACTCAGCTCTACTGGTTTCTGACACCCCAAGGGAAGACCACAACATTCTTCTGTATCTTGTCATCTTTTGAGAAACAGCATGAGTTAATTTCCTCCATGAAACCCCACCTGGCCTCCGTAGGCTTCTTCCGCCCACGGCACTAACCCCCATTGCTTATTTGACATTGCCTGTCATTGCTTATTATTCTGCACATGTCTTTTGCACCTGTCTTAGCTTTATGGTGACTTCACGAAGCCTTAATGACGGGAAATGTGTCTCTCGCATCATTGCTCATGTCTGTTGTGCTTCTGGAGATAAAAGCAAATGCTTATGGAATTTATGGAATACTTTCCATTTTTCTCTGCTTCAAAAGTTGTAGTAACAGGAAAAAACTTCTCCCTCATGTTTATCCTCTTATTCACTTCCTCCCCACTCACTGTGACAATGGTGCCTTGAGTGTGACTAATACCAGAGTCACTTTGCATTGGTTTATTCATATACCTTGAATTTTCACCCTCGTAGTTACACTATGAGACAAGTGATATTATCCCCAGTTTTCAAACGAGAACATGGAGGCTCAACAAGATTAAGTAACTTGGCTGGGGTCCTGTTAGGCAAACAGAATGTAGGGCTCTATATTGAGGACAATATCGAGGTTCAATATTCCTGGACAAGCTTGCATTATACGAAGTGTTTCCTACTTACATTAAAAATGCTGAGCCTGGCTGCTGTGGCTCAGTGGATTGAGCATCGGCCTGCGAGCCAAGTGTCGCTGGTTCGATTCCCAGTCAGGGCACATGACTAGGCTGCACGTCAGGTCCCCAGTTGGGGGTGCAAGTGAGAGGCAACCACACAGTGATGTTTCCCTCTCTTTCTCCTTTCCCCTCTCTCTAAAGAAATAAAATAAACAAACAAATAAATAAATAAATTATTTTTTTAAAAATGCTGAGATAAGGCCCAGGTGTAGACGGCACACATTTTAAAGTAGATGTTGTTTACCTTGGCTACCATGGTTTTACTTTCAAGTTTTTCCCCTTAGGGGCAAAATGGTGGCGCAAATAGCCAAGGACAGGGGTTTGTTGCTGATAGCACCTTCAAAGCTGAACAGAACTGAACAAGTTTCTCGCTCAGGAAATGGCTGAAGGTTGCTCCTCTGAAGTTACTCCAACCAGGAAAGAATTCATAGCCACCAGGATGCAGAATGTTCTTGGTGAGAAGGCTGACGGATACAGGAACTGACCAATGTGGTTCAGAAGACGTTGGGCTTCCCTAAGGGCAGTGCAGAGCTTTATGCTGCAAAGGTCTACACTGCCGAGCGGTCTGCATGGCATTGCCCAGGCAGAGTCTCTGCTTTACAAATGCTTAGGTGGCCTTGCTCTGCCGGGGGCCCGCTATAGCATGCTGAGGTTCATCATGGAGAGTGAGGCCAAAGGCTGGGAGTCACAGTGTCTGGGAAACCTTGAGGACAGAGGGTTAAATCCATGAAGTTTGTCAATGGTCTGATGATCCACAGTGGGGACCCTGTGAACTACCACATTGATACCACCGCGCGCCATGTGCCGCTCAGGCTGGGCGTGCTGGACCTCAAAGAGAAGATATGCTTTCTTGGGAGCCAAGTGGTAAGATTGGCCCTAAGAAGCCTCTCCCTGACCATGGGAGCATTGGGGAACCCAGAAATGAGATCCTGCCCACCAGCCCCTTCTCGGAACAGGGGGTAGAAAGTGGAAGCCGCCTGTCACGCACCAGCTAGTAAGCACAGCATAACAAGCGCTCCTTTGCAGCTGGATCTATAGTCTGCATGTTGGTCTATAAAGATCTTAATACAAACTCTTACAAAAGAAAAACAGAAAGAATTTCCCTACTTGTTGATTCTTCTTGCCTGAAACCACTCATGATTTCTCATTGTCCTCATATTCTCTCCTTCCTCTCCTTCTCCCGTCTCACTTACTCAGAACCCTTAAACTCATTGACATTGAAGGATAAGTGACTGCTAAAGCTTAGCATAGTTCTTCTTCCGTAGTCACTTGCAGTTCTCAGGGGGAGAATGTTAAGCAAAACCCATGATTTGTGACTGGTAGAAGTTCAGACCTGCATATACCAGACAATGTGGGAATGTCAAAAAGCACTCCCTGCCTCTTATATTTTCTTTTACAATGAGCCACAAGATCAAAATAAATATTTTGGGGGAGGACATTGCCTGTCCCCTAGGCAGATTTCCAGAGTCATATCCTAGCTTTCCAGGTCCCTGGATCATTCCCTCACAGCGTTAGTCTGTGTGAAATATTGTGCAGTAATAAAATCTACAGGTTGAGTATAAACCAGGTTAGTGTCCCTAAGTGTCTTTAGTTTGAAGTCCAGATGCTTCTCTCAAAACAAATCTCTAGCAACAGTGAAACCAACAGGTGTGGAGCAGGTGCAGTGGGGCGGACACGGCCTCAACCAGGGATTGTATGTTATGTGTCAACGTAGACAAATAAAAATAACTGCTCATGCCATGTCAGTCTTTTATAGTTTCCCTATTAAATTCTTTTACTTGGAACTAAAAGCAAAGTACATTCATCAGTACTTTCTGGTTGAGAATTGTTCCCAACTTCAGAAAATTCTTCCTTTTCATTGTTTTCTTTTCTTTCTTGGTTACTCAACTTAGATTATGTTTTCTTTTTTATCGTTTTCTCCCAGATTCCTCTGCTTTGTGTGATTTGACTGTCTCCACAGCACCTACTCCACCTCCTGTACACTCTGTAGGTACCCTGAGGTCAGGACATGATATATCTGCTCCTGCCTTCAGGCCTGGGTCCTGGTTGACGTGGCCTTAATCATGTCCACTCCTCCCAGTCTCAGTGATTAGATCAGAGATGAGAATGTAACCAGGCTTATTTCAGGGATGTCTAGGCTTTCCATCTAAGTTGGTCCAATCATCGTGAAACCCTTGACTTTTATTTACTGGTTAATGATAGAGAATTTGAAACCTTTTCTTGAAAACATCCAGATGTAAGGCCTATGATGGCAATAGCCATTTTTCTATAGTGAAAAGTGCCAATCTGAAAATGAAGTCTATTCTTGTAGTCTTGAAGGGTAGCAAAGAAGAGGTCATTGCAGAACCTCAGAGCTGGAGCCTTGATCTAACAACACCTGCAGCTACAACTGATCTTTTCATATAAAAAACAACAAATCCTCTTCATTGTTTAAATATATTTCTAACTACAAAAATCATGGTAATTAATATGCCATATATTATCATATATTGATGCTTTCACCACAAGAGCATTCATATACTTTTTCCTTTCTGGTAGTTTTACTTTAAGATATAGCTTACATACAGAGAAACACGCTGGTTTTGAGTATACATTTGGACAACGTATATGCACCTATGTAAATAACATTACCATTAACGTTGGAAAAGATTAGAAAATGGCCACAAATTCTTGAATCCTGAGACAACCACGTGAGGGAGTCTGAGCTGGCCTTCTGGAAGATGGAAGTACATCTGAAGGACAAGCAGAGTAATCAAGCTCAAAGCCTGCCAACAGCCAACCACACATGCGAGAGAAGCTCTTCTAGATCACTCACACGATACAGAAGTATGTATGAAAGATGCATGAGATCAGCTGGGCTCGTCAGATAAGAAACACTACCCTGGTGACAAACAAAATCATGAGCCAATAAAGTGAGTGTTGCTTTAAGCTCCTAGGCTTTGCAATGTTTTGATACACAGTGAAAACAAATTAAAAGAAAAATGTAGAAACTTTCCCTCACCTTCGGAAGTTCCTTCATGCCCTTTTCTGTTAGGTCTCACCCCACCAGAAGACAACGCTCTTCTCATTTCTATCATTACAGTTTATTTCTACCTGTTCTTAAACTTTGCATGAATAAGTTCATACATGGTGCACTTGATGTCTGACTTCTCTTACTCAACATAATGTTTTTGAAATTCACATTTTGTGTGTATATTTTTTCATTGCTGAGTAGTGCAATCCATTTATCCATACTCCTTGGGGAACCTTGGGGTTGTTTCCATTTTAAATTATATTAATCTCCTAATCAAGCAGAGTTGGGTGTACTGGTTTGTTTTGTATTTTATTTGTTTTTGCCTGGTTGGTTGAATGTAGCTACTAGAGTTAACTATTAGATCTTCCTTTATGATTTATTTTAGGAATTCCTAGCAGTATTTATAGTGACATTACCTTGAAACCAGAGCTGTAAAATGCACAAATGTTAAGTGGCTTTATTATTGAATTCTTAGACTTTTAGTTGATTTTTCATTTGACACCATAATCAGAATATGAAGATAACAACTCTAATGACAAAGTACTAGAAGGAGCAGGGACACTGAAATTTTTCTTATATATTATTTGGTCTGTTCATGCTGAAAAATCTCTATTTTACTGGGTAATTATTCTTACTTCCCCCCTATGCCACTCTAAAGTTACTGTCCACAGAGAGCTTTGAAAATCAAACCTTCGTTGCTGTGTCAAACTAATTAAATATTTATTTTCTTCTCATTGTGAGTATTGATTAGTTAATTTCTAAAGTACATATTGTTCAAATTCTCTACCTAATTACCTCTTGGAAATAAGTGTTTTATTCTAGAAAGGACACTTTATATATAAAAAGCTTAGCCTGGTGCCTACCACTTGGTTGGTACTTGATATACATTATTTTGCTTTCTTTTTCATCCTGGTAAATGCAAAGGCATAGTTAAGGACCAGTGGGCATGCTCATGGACATGAATGTGGCAGGAATAATGGCTTTTCTCATTATGCTCAAGTCAAAGAAATAATGCCAGTTCTTGTACACAACTGTGATTGACGAACAAGTCGGTCAATTCTGCAAAAGCTGGATGAATAGAGTTTATTCATCCAAGACAAAAGGCTTGGATATACAGCCTACAGTAATTTTAGAGAATTCTGACTTCTTACTCAAATTCTTTGTCTATAAATTATAGTTTTAACAATGTATTTGAATGTCAATGTGATGAACAGATTCTACATGGAAGGCAAGAAGACACTGGAAATCACGATTTCTTGGGGGAATAATAACCTATATTTATATTGCGTTTTAGGGTTATTTCACTCTGCTACTTTTGGAGAGACTAAGACATTTTGTACCCTGTACTTCCATAAATTCATTATTGCTAGAAAAGAACAATCTATCTTCACATTTGACTGTTCCTCAACCTGAAGAATGAGTGTGATCTCTATTGCTGAAAATAAAAAGTTTTCAGAATTTGCTGGAATGAATTGTAAATGTGTATAAATACACAACAGATTTGGTGATTGGCACATGTCTGGGTTTGGTGGTAACCCTGCTATTTCCCTCTTAGACCTGTGTGCAAAAAACCTTAAGCTCTGATTAACGGCAGGGGAACCGCAAAGACTCACTTGGGAACACTTTTTCAGGCCTTGGAATACTATGGAGAAAAATCCTCTTTTAAAAAAATAATGCTTGTTTGTTTTCGCATAGCTTTGAGCAACATTACAAATAGAGATTTAAAATGAAAAGGGGCCAGGCATACAGAAAACAAACAATCTTTCTGATTGGCCACATTATGCCACCGTTGAAACACAAATAATGTGAATAAGGCAAGATGAATATAAAGAATGTTTTCGAGAGGACCTTTACCTTAACGGCTGCTTCTTTCATGTTTGCTGTTATGACCTAAGTGATTTTTTTTTTATATGGCTGGGAATTTTCTTCTTTGTGTAAAATTCAATATGTTGAAGAGTATTTATGTCATAGAAGAATGATCTAAGGAAATGTAGTATCTTCTCTCAAATTATTATGAGTTTGCCATATACTTTAACCAAAAGTAGTGTAGACTTGCTAAGTAATCTTCCCTTAACAGAGCTGCCAGATTAAACGATACTATTCATTCCTTGTATTAATCACACTGGCTAAACCCACAGCAGGCTTTTCTCTATGTGACCACACACCCTATTCTCATCAAATGAGCTGAATGCTGACAAAGTGTCAAGCATGGTGGTTCCCAAATCCTTTGTGCCAGTTACACTTCATAGTCATTATGTAATTTAATCACTTATCAAGAAAACCAATTTAATATGAGCTTGAAAAAAGAAAGTTGTTTCTAAGAAAAATAAGCTCTATATTTTTCAAAATATGAAGGATCTCTCTATACCATTAAAAAAGCTGCAGGATAGCCCTGGCTGGTGTGGCTCAGTGGATTGAGTGCTGGCCTGTGAACCAGAGGGTCGCCAGTTTGATTCCCAGTCAGGGCACATGCCTGGGTTGTGGGCTGGTTGTCCGGTTGGGGGGTGCATGTGAGGCAACCACAGACTGATGTTTCTCTTCATCTCTTTCTCTCTCCCTTCCCCTCTCTCTAAAAATAAATTTAAAAATCTTTAAAAAAAATGTTGTAGGATATAGATGGATAAGACAACTGTAAAAAAAAAAAAAGTAGAGAAAAAACTATAAAAATGTATAATGTCTCTGCACCCAGGTTGCTTTGCAAGTATCCTTTCACAGATTCTACTACAACTTAAGGAAAGCAAACATGGAAATATCACAGATCCATTGTCGGTACGGTTTTCATAAGAGAGATGATGCAGATTTCAAATCAATGAAATATCACTCAAAAAAATTTCTTGGTCTTACCTGAAAATTTTAGTCCATAAATGTGCTTTTTAAAAATTGTAACTGAGATTAAATATTTACATATCTTTCTTATTGTTCTTCTCTTTATCTGATTTTTTGATTAATTGACTTACTATGAGTTTAAGATAAGGAGTCTTCTACTCTATAATTATTTTTTAAATCCCAATAGCAGTGCCATGAGGAATGTAGGATAAAATTATCATTATTTAGATGTAAAATGGAATTCTGTATCTTCAGAAATCTAGTTAAAATTTGTTTCCAGTCCCACCTTCTGTATATAAAAACTCAAAGAAACCCATCTTCTTTCTTATAATTAATAACTTTTCTTGGCAGCCTGTTTCTAGACCCTGAATCCACATGTAGTTCTAGTGTCATTATCCTGGATAAGTTGGGAGGAGCAGGAAGCTAAATAAAATATGGATGCAAGGATGTTAGCGCAATGCCTGGCATTCTTTCAAAGTCAGTAATTATTGTTATTAAAATTTTTATTATTTTCATCACTATAATGCCTATGCATAGTGGTGCATTTCCTATTTTATCTGTTAAAAAATGAGACTCACAAAGGTTAAGTGGTTTGATTCCCCAAATTACACAAAAGTAAGCAGCAAGACCAGGAATTGAAACTGGTTCATTTGCTCTTCCAAGCCTGAGGTCACTGCAGCATATTTATAACGCATTGAAGGAAAAATGAAGGCTTCCCTGAGCATGCATAGAGGGCCACCAATTTAAGTTAGGGGAAAAATGTTTCCAGTTTCTTTTCCAACACTTATCAACTGTGTTTTATGTTCCAGTCTCAATGGATCTGTTGTTATTTTCTACTGATGTTTGTTGTTTCTCTTTTCTTTTATTTAACACCTCCCCCTCCTCAAAACAATCCATTTTCCATTGTGGAAATCCTATGTATTCCTTGTGGACCCAGGTAATTTATCAAAATATCTGGTTGAAAAAAAGATACAGACATTTAATAATGATTGATACTAAAAAAAAGCCATAATAGAACAGAATAGAGTGCCCTGAAATAAACCCGGGTCTATATGGACAACAAAGATTTGACAAAGGAAGAAGGAACATAAAATAGAGTGAAAATAGCCTCTTCAACAAATGGTACTGGGAGAACTGGACAGGGACATGCAAAAAATGAAACTAGACTACCAACTTACACCCTACACCAGAATAAACTCCAGATGGATAAGAGACTTAAATATAAGCTGTGACACCATAAAAGTCCTAGAGGAAAACACAGGCAGGGAAAATCTCAGATATCCCACGTAGCAATATTTTCACTGATATATCTCCTAGAGCAAAGGAAATAAAGGAAAGAATAAACAAATGGGACTACATCAAACTAAAGAGTTTCTGCTCAGCAAAAGAAAATGTCAGCAAGATGAAAAGGGAACAAACCATATGGGAAAACATATTTGCCAATGATAACTCAGACATGGGATTAATCTCCAAAATACATAAAGAACTTATAAGACAACACCAAGAAGATAAGACAATCCAATCAAAAAAATGGTCAAAGGACCTGAACAAACAATTCTCCAAGGAGGATATACAGAGGGTCCAAAGGCATATGAAAGAATGCTCAACATGACTAGTCATCATAGAGATGGAAATAAAAACCACAATGAGATACCACTTTACACCAGTCAGAATGGCCATCATCCACAAATCAACAAACAACAAGTGCTGGCGAGGATGTGGAGAAAAGGGAACCTGAGTGCACTCTTGGTGGGAATGCAGACTGGGCAGCCACTGTGGAAAACAGTATGGAATTTCCTCAAAAAACCAAAAATGGAACTGCCTTTTGAACCAGTGATTCCACTCCTAGGATTATACCTGAAGAATCCTGAAACCCCAATTCAAAAGAACCTATGCACCCCTATGTTCATAGCAGCGCTGTTTACAATAGCCAAGTGCTGGAAACAGCCTAAGTGCCCATCTGTAGATGAGTGGATCAAAAAACTGTGGTACATCTACACAATGGAATATTATGCAGCAGAGAGAAAGAAGGAACTCCTGCCATTTGTGACAACATGGATGGAACTAGAGAATATTATGCTTAGCAAAATAAGCCAGGCAATTAAAGACAAATACCATACGATATCACTTAATACAGGAAACTAATCAACAATGCAAATGAGCAAAATAGAACCAGAGGCATGTAAATAAGGAGCAGACTGGCAGTGAACAGGGGGGAGGCGGGTGGGGGGAGGGGAGAAGGGGGAAAGAAGGGGAAAGGTTTAGTCAAAGAACTAGTATAAATGGCCCAGGGACATGAACAATGGGGTAATGGGGTCGGTTGGACTGTGGGAGAAGGAGTGGGCGTGGTGGGGGGGAGAATGGGGGGAAAAGTGAGACAACTATAATAGAAAAATTAATTAATTAATTAAAAAAAGAAAAGCCATAATAATAAACAATATTTATTGAATATTTCTCCTGTACTATGCAATGTTCTAAGTAACGGTTATAGCCTGAAGGTTTGTGTTACCCCCAAACTCATATGTTGATAACCTCATGCCCCAGGTGATGTTATTAGGGGTTGGGACCTTTGGGAGACAATCAGTGATCTTCTAAAAAGAGACCTCAGAGAGGCCCTGTGAGGACATAACAGGAAGTCATCAGTAGGTGACAGGGAAGAGGGCTTTTACCAGAACCTTACCATGCTAGTACTCCGATCTTGGTCTTCCAGCCTTCAGAATGGTGAGAAATAAATTTCTGTTCTTTATGAGCTACTCCTCTGTGGAATTGTTATAGTAATCAGAAAAGAATAAGGGAGTAACATAGCAGTATTCTAATTCAGGAATTCTGACTCTGAAATCTAAATTCTTCGTACTGTATTCCATTTGGTAAGTAGTCAATGTATTTGACAGATTGCCTGGGGCAATTTATCTTTCTCTAGAATTAGTGTGTATCTATCAAGCCCAGGGTAAGGGTTTTACCTGGAGTTGAAACCTTTCCATGAAGCAAAAGAAATAATTTTTGAGCCACTAGACCCTTGAAGTTTGATTAGGAAACTAAGATGTTTTCAGCATGAAAACAGAAACATGAAAATGATAATGAAGTTGTTATTCAACTCTGAAAGAAAATGCCCTTGAAAAGAACATAGCCTAGACTTCAGGGACAGAAGAAAGTTGAAAGCAATTTAGAATGAAATAAAGCTTAATGGAGTTCCCCTTCTTATATCCCCCCAAATCTTCCATATACAGGGTATACTTCCTAAATCAGAAAATATTTTTTGCTATTTTTGTCTTTATAAGTTAGTATTTACCTTTGTTCTGATCATTTAATTTTTAAAATAATGGATTAAATTAAGGTAAATAAAATAAATTTATTTATTTTTCATAAATCTGTTTCAGACAAGGCTAAAAATTTTAAATGTGTAAATTACTGTACTAAACAGAATTTGTATTAAGTTGCATGAGATGCATTCTTCAGCCCTGGATGGTGTGGCTCAGTGGATTGAATGCCGGTCTGAGAACCACAGGGTCACTGGTTCAATTCCCAGTCAGGGCACTTGTCCAGGTTGTGGGCCAGGATCCCAGTTGGGGGTGCATGAGAAGCAAGCACACATTGATGTTTTGCTCCCTCTCTTTCTCCCTCCCTTCTACTCTCTAAAAATAAAAAAAAAATATTTTTTAAAGTATTCTTCAGTTGTATAAAAGATCTTCATGAAGTAGTTCTGCTGTCTTTTTAAAACATTATATGAGTAGACACTTAACCACAAACATAAAAATTTACACAATTGTTTAATAATGCCTAATAAAAATGCTTGCCAGTCCCAATTGAGTAACTGATGGACAGATATTTAACAACTTGAATTGTTAACATATTTTGGCATCAAGTGTTTTAACTGGCACAAAAATAAAATTTTTATTACTGCTACTAATTATCTTTTTTCACACTCATTAGTCATAAGAAAAAGTTTATTGTTATTTAATACTTAGAATTACATATTTAATAAGAAGTTCGTGACCATTATAGATAATTAAACTTTGAATAAGGAGTACATGCCAGACAAACTCGAGAATGGAATATAAGTATAGACTAGAAATCTGATAGCCTGAGTGTGTAGTGTAATACCTGGAACATAGATGATCAGTAAATTTGTCAAAACCAAAAGAACAGAACACAAAGAGTAACCAACAATATTTGAAAGAATCCATGGCACGCTCTCATATTAAATATCTTGTCAAATTATGTGATAGTCTACCAAGATAGGTTTAAAACTGAGGACTACAACCTACCCTTTTTGAGTACAAATTCTTTTTTAAAAGTGATACAAGTTCTGTTCAGAAGATATCCAGCCACGTAATATGAAAAATGGGGACATTTACTGAAGAAGAGATAAGAAACATTGTACATAGGACAATGATGTCTCCATTCCCTTCAAAGTAGGCACCTTGGGACCTCACACAGTTCTTCCAATCTCCATCAGCTGCCTTGTTGTATTTTCCTGAATCTCACTGAAGATCTGAAATCTCTTCCTTTTCAAGGTGATTTTAGTTTTGGGAAAAGCCAGAAGTTGTAGGGCACCAACTATGGGCTGTAGTGGGGTTGAGTCACCTGGGTGATTTGATGTCTTGCCAGAAATCTCGTTATGAGATGTGAGGCATGAGCAGGCACATTGTTATGATAAAGCTGCCAATTACCAGTTGCCCATAGCTTCAGCCTTTTGAATCATCTGAATAATTTCTGTGGAGGAATGTTCAAACTTAATGCAAAATTTGATGCAGATTCGTTGCTTTGCTTAGTCATTTTGAATGCGACAGCCACACAGTACACACACTCACTTAACGATGTCTACCACCTCCACTGACTAGTAACGTTATCATTGTTCATGCATGCACATCCCAGTCCACGCTCCTTGGCTGCCAAGTTATGTTGATGTTGCAGAAACCATTCTCGTTATATTAACAATGGCTGAACTTTTTCCGGACAGGCCTTGTATTCAGTGGAAGTATATCTAAACTATTTTGCACAGTATAGGGTAGTATTTAATTGTGTTTAGGAGGAAAGTTTCCAAAATCATACTATATGAGTTTGAATCACCATTCTCTTGTACTGTTAAATCGTGTAAGTTAATCATTATGTCTCATTGGGAAATTGCTCTGTGCCTTGCACTAACTTCCCCATGAAATAGGAATTGTCATAGCACTTTTTCATAGAGTAGTGATCCTTCAATGCCTGGCACATAAACAACAATATATAGATGCCGACCTTTTTACTTTTACACCACTTTGTGTGATACTATTTCTATCTTTTGAACATTAAATATTTTGAAAACTCAAGATAAGGAACGGTTGGAAGTAATACTTACTCCATTCATTCAATTATTTAAGGCTGCCTAGCTGTAAATAGTAATATCTTAGCTGGACTTTTAGGTTCTGATGCTTTTCAATGGATTTTTCTGTCTTCATCCGTATTTCTCATTTTTCTTTATTTGCCTCTCAGAATCAATTATTCCTTTCTTCTTTTGTGATGCTCTGAATTTTCTTTTAAAGAAACCAACACTCCTATAACCTTAGTATGTATATTTCACCTAAGGATCCACCCTGTTTTATCCCAAGGTTTCTCTTCCTTTGGCTACTGTGTTTCTTTCATATCTGTGCCCAGGGCTAACAGGAGTTCAGAACAATTACTGAGAATGTTTTGGGTAGAACTGGTAGGAGCAAAGTGTATACTTTTTCTTCCTGGAAGCAGCAAATGAAAATTAAGGGAAACTGAATCCTGTCCTTCCTCCTCTCCCCTCCCCACCTTTCCCCTCCCCTCCTCTCTTTTTTAATTTGAGACCTTGACAGTCCCTATGACCATGGTTCATAAACTAATAGGTTCTCTTTGCTTAAGTAAGTTTAATGAACTTTTCTGACACTTGCAACCAATAGAAATTAAAGTGATAGTCTACCCAGGATTAGGTTTACTGGTTACTTTTCCTTATTTTATGTCCTTGTTTCTACCCCACAGCCCCCCAAAGACTTTCTTCATTTGCTATTATTAATCAGTTCTGAAACACGCTAGTTATCTTACCACAAATCAATATGCTCTCAGAAGGCTTGACAGAGTTTTGTGACATGTGTATTAAACTTCTTAGACACATTCTTTGTTTTGTAACTTTTTTTCAGAATCTTTGCTCTACTTTGGATAGCTCATGATTCTAGATAGTAACAAATTACTGTAGAATGTCTTTAGAGCCACAGAATCTAGCATCACATCTCAGACTTAATGCTTAGGAGTGCTATATATTTGAAAAGGCTACTTAAAATTTCTTGATGTCATTTCTTCATTTTTCAGAGTGGACACAATAATACCTTAGTTGGTTAAGAGGAGGAGTAAAGATAAAGCCCTCAAAAACCAGGCATGGCCTGTGGTGGCTGCCTATTACATAGACCACATCCTTTTTAGTTGATTTCTTTTTTAAAAAATGTTCTTATGGATTAATTTTAGAGAGAGAGAGACAGGCAGACAGACAGAGACATCAATTTGTTTTTCCACTTATTTATGCATTAATTGGTCAATTCTTGTACGTGCCTCGGTTGGGGATAGAACCCACAACCTTGGAGTATCAGGACAATGCTCTAGCCAACTGAGCTACCCAGCTAGGGCTTAGTAAATATCTAAATGGATGGGATATTCTCAGTTATTTAAATGATAACTATTGACCTATGTACTCTGTTTACATCTTTTTTTTATTTTTTCTCTCCCTAAATGTTTAGTTTAGGATATTTTATTTTCTTCTTTTACCTCACAGGAGAGGTCAGAAAACAGGGGGAAAACAAATGCAAGTAAATGTTATCTTTCTTTCCTAGTTTGTTTTATATGAGACATGTCATAAAAGGCTAAAGCCTTTTATTTCAATAGACCTTAAGAGTTTGGATTTTAGGTAGCATGTTCCTTTGTTCCTGTGCTGCCTCTATGTTTAACACTTGATTTTCTTGCACATACTATTTTCTCAGAGAGCATTTTACTGGATATTTAATTTTCTAGAATGATAGTGACTGAGGTAACCCCTGGTTTCATATCCATTCAGACACACCTGTAATTTCCGAGGAGTTATTATGTGTTTCTGTAGCATTCTAATAGCTTAAAAGTGCCTTAAACACACAAGCTTTCATTGTCAATCTTCCTGTTTTACCGTCTCTCCAATTCAGTCCTGCCTTCTCCACATGGAAGACAGCTAAGAAAACTGCTCAGATTTCCTTTGCTCAACCTCCCTGCTGCCAGCTTTCCTCCCCCCACCCCCACCCCCATCTATCCCAGAGGAAGCCAGAAGGTGCTCGGATTTCCTCTGTGGCTGCGGGTCCCACCTGGCTTCCTCCTCTCCTGTTCGGCAACAGGTGGTTATTTTTGTGCTTTCAGCACTCCCTACCCCCCTGGATGTCGGAATTCATTCCCAGTGGAAAGGCAGACATTTGCGTTTCTTCCAGACTTCAATGGGTAAATTGCCAATTTCCATTTTCTGAAAATAATTTTCTTTTGATGGAAAAAAATCTTGTTCTGAAACCATTCCATTAAACCAAAAAAAAAAGAGGGGGGGGATTTAAAAGGCTGAATCAGTGATTGATCTGTTTGCTGCCCCTTTTCTGATTCCTTTCAACAGATCTCCAAGCATGTGGATCATATCATGTTAACCAATGAACAATGGAATCAGAATTCTGGCAACCCCATATTTTAGCTAGCCAGGTTCCTAATGGATTTCAGTGTTCTTCTCTGTAACATTATTTTGGGTTTAAAAAGTCAGAATACCTAAGAATAGAACACAGCACTATATACTTTAAAAATATTCACCCAGGTAATAGTGGATATTAGTCAGGTTTGGGAGTCACTGGACTACACAGTATCTTAATACAGTGATCCCTCACTTATCGGGGGTATTACATCCTAGGCCCCATCCATGAGAGGTGAAAATCCACGAAGTAGGAACCTTACATTTATTTTAGTATTTATATATATTTTAAAGCTTTATAAACGCTTCCCACACACTGATAAACCGTTCCCAGTCCCTTATTAACCTTTCCCACTCTCTTATTAACCTTTTCCACACTTTTATAAACACTACTTATGTTCTTAAACATATTCTATACTCTTAAACCTACGTAACTTTAACAACATACGTATACAGTACTGCAAAATCCCGTGATATAGTGAAAAATCCTGGATAAATAATTAAATATAATATTTTAAAAAATCCTGCAATACAGTGAGGCCACAATAAATGAACCACGATATAGAGAGGGACTACTGTAATAAAAACAAAAACAAAAAGATATACTATGTGTTTTGGGTTTTTTTTTTTGTTTTTTTTTTAAGGGAAAATGAAAATGAATGGACAATATGAAAAAAAATGGTAAACGGCCTCATTATTATCTACCAGGTATGAATTTTTCACAGCAGTCAAGAATGTGAAAAATGACACATTATATTGTTTAAAGATTTATCAAGCTAAATTTTACTCTGAGTTCTTATCTTGTTGATCTGCCTGAAAATTTGCTCTCTGGGTTAGTGGGCATTGCTCCCTGTCTTTTCCTCAACGTCGTGCAAAGCCTCATATGATCTGGTACAGAGAGAATATTTCAGAAGGTCCCTCTATTCGTGGCCCAAGTGGTTCATCATTAATGGGCTCACCATTCCAGCCCTCCTGGTGATTTGGAATCAGGAAGCACTCTGGTTCTCTCTGCACTTTTGGGCATTGGGTTCTTGACTTTCCCTTGAGGTCCAATACCTAGGGTCTACCAAATCCCTCTCTGAGAATATGTCAACTTATCAAGCTTTAAGCCTCAGCACGTAATGGGAGCCTGAAGCATTGTTGCTCACAGTTCCTAATGAGATCTCTTCCTTCACAGTCTGGGGTCATCTCCTTGTCCTTTCTCTCTGATCATTTATGCTTCTACTTGCTGACACACATTTTTTTTTTTTTTTGCCACATATTAGCCTAAAGATGTGTTATGAATTCCATGTACAAATAAAATTAAAGCAGGTTTCATCCATGTTTTCATAGTTAATGGAAAAATGACTTTGGGAAATAGGGGTCAGGGTCATTTAATGGGAAACATATCATTGAGAGCTATACACAACTGGGATTAGAACTGGGAATGGCCCCTTAAGGGCAGGAGTATGTCTGAGTAAGACTCTCTCATTCCTAAAGTGAGGGCAGTACTACTCACCTGCTCTAGAGTTAATGCTGCTATGGGGACAATGTGGACAACACACCTAGCTCACAGCAACTGCTCTCTCATCATAGGTTATTGATGGTTGCCCTGAGACTGGGTGGACTGCTGTGGATCAAGGAATGAATTTAAACGAGTCTTTAGACTATACCCTTAAATTAGAGAACTCTTGGCTTTTGAGTAAGTCTAATTTCTCCTCTTCACGTGACATCCTTTTTCCATTCTTTCATTCAACAAGTGTTTATTACTAAAGATAAATTATATACTTTGCTATAGTGCATAATTTTAATAAGGTAAGCTTATATGTCTTGTCTCTGAGTTCATATTGAGGTTTGTATTGCAGGGGGCAACCAATTAAAATTAAGTGTGTTGAGTGCTAAGGCAGATGTTGTAAAGGGGACCTCGTACACACAGGAACATCAGTCCAAGCCAGAGTGGTGGAGAGAAGTGATATCTAGGCAGAGCTATCACCACCTTCTTTCTAACTCATTAATTAATAAACTAGTTGTTGCTTGATTTTCTTTCAGGGGACAAAATGCTCCATACTAAGTTGGCTCTGCTATTCATACTTTAGAACACAATATGTGTTTTTGCCACATATTCAGTTGTATCAGGTAAAGAAAAAATTAAAATTCCGATGTTCACACTGATGGTATCTCATACCCTTCTTCTCTTAACTGTTAAAAAAGTACTCATTTTTTTTTCTTTTTCTTGCTTAAACTGAGAATATTTTCTTCACATAAAATTCTTACCGGGGTATTAAATATTAAAAATGGCAGGGGGAGATGGAGAAGATAGCCCATGTATGTTACCATTAATCAAGAGCTTCTCAAACTTTCTCTCCACCCTCTCTCCATGACGTTTTTCTAACACTTCAGAAATCCCTCTACAGAACGCCTGGCCAGCTAGGATAAAGTAAGACGGGCCTAGAGAGATGCCAGACAATCTAGAAAGAAGTGATGATGAAGAAGTGAGTCAGACTTGGTTATACTTGAAATTCAGAAGTATGGGCAGGATACCATTTCAACTCATTTGCAAAGGTAAAAGTTTATAGATAAATAATACTCTACTGAGATCTGAACACCTTTCATTCAGTACAGTTTTTCTTGTATTTAAGTGATATTTCTAGGCCATAAAGATTAAAGACCTTCCAATACCATTGGAAAAAAATTTAAAATGTTTCATAACAATATGAAGAAAGGATGAGGATATGGTCCTGCCAATCTTATTTTTGGTGAAGAATAACTAGCTCTGTTTCCTCTTGCTCTTTTTTTCCAAGATTCAACGTCTCTCTCTTTCCATGTATAGGGATTTGAAAAGGTCACTATTTATTAAAGGAAAAAGATTTAGCTATAGTTTATGGAACTCTTGGGAGACAGAGCAAGAAAATTTCCAAGTGGTTGTATGGATGAGATATTATTGTGTGGTATACATGCTTACAGCTGGTAGTAATCACTTCTCAATGTTATACAGTTATTTCCCAGTATCTAATGTGAACACATGTGAGCGTTTCCCTTCAAGGATACTTTTCATTCATGTTCCTGAGTATAGGTTATCATTGTGATCCCAACCCACTTTTATTAGAGTCTGTTTTTAATCAAATGAAAGGTCTTTACTGGAGACTATTTCTTGTGGTTAAAAAAAAATAAATAAACCTATTGAAAAATTAATAGAAATTTCTTTGATAATTTGTTTTTGAAAACATGACTTTGTTAATGTGAATCTTTAAAAGATGTTTATTCACAAGTGTTGTACATATCTGTTTACAGTGATGCAGAGTTAGCAGCTCAAGAAAGTAATTCTTTTGTAGAAGACTATCATCTATCTCATATTAGAATAATCTTAATTAGCTCCAAGATAAAGGGTATTTTGGGTTCACTTCCACTTATATTCAGAAAACTTAAAAGCAGTTAAGATATACTTCAATATGAAGCCATCATTCCTATGATAGGCTGAAAATAAATGGTCCCTGGAAGCTGTGACTGTGATCTTTATTTTCTTACGTGGCAAAAAATATGATTAAGTTAAGAATCTTGAGAGAAGGCACTTAGTCTGGATTATCTGATAAAACCTAAATGCCATTACAAATATCCTTATAAGAAAGAGGCAGAAAAGTATTAGACAAAGATACCCAGAGGGGAAGATGATACAAATACAGAGCAGGGAGAGATGTAGCCACAAGCCAAGGGATGCGGACAGCCACTGAAACGGAAAGAAACAGGAATGGATTCTCTCCTAGACCCTCTGGAGGAAGTGCAGCCCTGATTAAGTCCTCCCTGATTTCAGGTTTCTGGCCTCTAGGACTGTGAGAGAATATATTTCTTCTGTTTAAAAACACCAAGTAAGTGCTAACTGCTACAACAGCTGCAGGGAACACAAATAGTTACATTTTTAAAAAGTAATGAATGAAGCTATGTAAGGAAAGTTAAAATTCCTGTTTTATATGAAATGCAAACACAGCTGCTAGTCTCTATGCATTGTTGATTGGTTTGTATTTTAGGATTTCCTGTAGGTTAAATTGATTCTTAATTCATCTTCTTCTCCAACATCATGTTGCACTTTTGTTGAAACATTTCTTCAGATTATGTGAGGTACAACTCTGATTTGCTTGGATAAATCTGGGCCTGTGGTTAAAATTGAAGGTTGTTCCGGTCCTCTGAAGTGCTGGATAGTCTCTTTCTCTATTTTCATTCAGTGTATGTATTCATGGCTGAGAAATGATATTAAGCCTTGTAGGATTCATGATTAATTACTGTTGGGCATGCCCCTTACCTTCATGGAGTTTACAGAACAGTGGAAGAGTAAATAAAAAACCAAAAACTTTCAAAACAGTGAGAAAATGTTTATCCATCATACATAAAGACTTTGTTATTAAATGATCAATTTTCATAATAAAATTATTTTATGGAATTGATTCAAATGGTTTAACACAAATAAAATATTTGTTAAAATCCAGACACACAGCATTCATGTGTATGTGTATACATATATAGCAAACATGTATGTTGGATTCTTAATATAACTTTTGTTGTTCCTTCACTGAAAAGAGAAACAAAGAAACCTAATTACAGTAGTATAAATCCACACAGCTCTATTGCTCTGACAATAAAGGTACTAGCAATTGTAGAATGCAAAGGCAGGAGTTAAAATGAAATGCCCTAGTGCCAAACTTATCAAGTTTTTCTGTGCCACCCAGAACCACACACCAAGTTCTCAGGAATGCCTTAGTACATAGGAGTTACTTTTCACTTTAAATGTTAGGTCCTAGCATCCTTTCTTTGTAACACTATTCCTAATGTAGAACATTTAGAAAGTACTTGAACTGATTGTTTTGTTACTAGGTTGTGAACAAACATGTTCTAGGCATTCATTATGTTAAGAGTTGGAAATTAAGACAAAGTCATCACGTGCAAAGCTTGATGGAAGAAAGCTGATGAAGAGGATGGGTATTAAAACAGACTACCTTCTCTGTAGAGCATCTTATGAAGTCATATGAATCACAAGAAATTGCCAATATTTTTGTCCTACAAAAATAATTCATACCGTTCAGCACAATCATTCATGGAGATTTGGCCGCTACACTTTGACTCAGTGTGGTGTGCAAGCCTGGTACATTTGTTCAGGCTAATTTCCAGTGCATTTCAATTATATTCACCAAAAAGGAGCAGTTCTATTTTTTCCCATAGGTCCATGTAAACTATACTGGATTTTTGCCAACACCTCTGAGAAATAGTCAACTTCTGTTGGGCTGCAATTTCAGCAAAAGAAGACGTTCTTCTCACTCAACTCAGTTCCTTAATACTGTAGACCAAGGATTGACACTTGTTCTGTAAGGGGCCAAATAATAAATATTTTAGATTTACAGGTCATATGGTCTCAGTTATAACTCCTCAACTCTGCTGTTGCAGTACAAAGGGGCCACAGATAATACATATGGAGCCACAGATAACATATAAGTAAGTGTGCATGTTTGGATTTTAACAAAATTTTGTTTGTTTACTTACACTTAAATTCAAAGTGGAATATTTTTATATTTAATATTTTTGATACTTTTTACTTTAATACTTTTTCAACAATTAAAAATATAAATCCATTTTTAGTTAATGAGCCATAAAAACCATGCAGAGGGACATAATTAGATCTTGGGTTTTTGTAGTTTGTTCATACCTGCTCTGGAAGAACATTTGTCAAAACATTTAGGAAACTCTTTGTGATACTCTTTTGGGTCTATGAAGCATTAGGACCAATGAAAGAGCCAAGAAAATGCTTCAAGATTAAATTTCCCAGAATCCTTCAATTTACAATTTCTAAACAAGAGGGCTGGCACAAGTGCCATTATTCTAATATTCAGCAGGTTCTATTGAGAAAGGAGCTATCCTTTATTCTCCACAAGATATTCTCAACAGCACTGTACACTAACTGGGGAAAAAAGGTAACCAAATCAGAGGGGAAACTAAAGCAAGAGAAATTTCATTTCCTTTCCAGCAGAGAAATACCAGGCAGTGTCGGGTGTTTCTCTTCCATTCATCAGCACCTGTTCCAGATGAGGGTAGCACTTTGAGGGTCAAATAGACCAGAGCACTGGGCTTCCCCATTGAGATCCAAAGACTTCCTCATGAGCTGGTTTCCTCATTTTGGAGGTCCTAAATGAGATTAACTTGCCTTTTTCTTTTCCTATGTCATTTTAACTATTAAAACCTACTGAACAATCTTTCATTTTGCCAGCTATAATCACAAACAGCCACAAAGTTGGACAGTTTGTGCCCCTAGCTTACAAAGGTTGCATTCAGTGATTGATTTCATGTCTGGAAAAAAAAAGGGAGATTACCTACAAGGTGTAAGTAATTGGGTGTGAGCAATCCCTGTTCTTCAGGAAAATGAACACTTCATTCTGAGCTGGAGATTGGCCAACCCAACAGTGATCTGAGAACAGTTTTTTATCCTCTCCTTCCTTAGTGAACTGCTGTTTCCCTACTAGATAACTGGAGATTTTACTTTCATCCTAACCTGAAATCAAGCCATTTGCAAATCTATGCCACGTTACAGAGCTAGTTGGAAGGAGAAAGCAATCTTGTTATTTTATCCAACCTCAAATAGAAAATGATGATTTCGGTAGGGTAGAAAAAGAACTCTAAGTCACACTTGAATCTTTTCTCTTTAATGTGTAAAAAATATGGGCAAAAATTATTGTTTAGAGAATGGTGAGTGTTGACTATTATATGTGGGTAATTTTCCTTTTGCTGTAGTGGTTGGTTGCAGATGTCTACACAGTATGGACTTCGGTGCTGCCTGGTTTGGTTAAAAACATCATTATTTCCTTTGAATAACTTTCTTTCCCTCCCTGTACCTCAGTTTCCTCATATGTAGAGTGGGGTAATAGCAACAGACTGTTCTGAGAACAAATGAGTTGATTTATGTTCTTTGTATGATTTATCTCATTTAATTATTATTATTATTTCCATTAGCTGAATTCCACTCACTGAGTATATTCTGTTGGGAAGGTATCAGCCTTTGCGAAATCTAGCTTCTATTTAACTCATGTTGCTTTTCTATTCAAATCCTATACACAGAAATGACTTACTTTGATCCCAAAAGGCTATGTTCTCTCCATTTCTGTACTTTTATTCATATACTATTCCATGAACTTAGAAACACACTTTCCTCTCTTCCAAAAAAAAAAAAAAAAAAGACCTAACTTCAGGTGCTTTAATAGATTCTTTTTAAGAAAGACATCCCCAGCCTTTGCCCACTAAGCTCCATTATAAGACTGGGGTCTCTGCTGGATGTTGACTTCTGCTCGAGCCCTTACATTGCATTACAGTACTATCTGCTTCCAAGCTTCTACACTGTGGAAATAACTGTTTTCCCTTTGCTTTAATCTCTTAGCTTAACACGAACTCAGATATAAGAAGTAGATCTTATGACCATAAAATTGACCAGTGAAAAAAATGACTTAATACGCAAGATTAGAACTGGAGAGAAAAGCTTAGGGAGGTTTTCCCTTTTCAATCTTAGTTTTTTTACACTTAATTAAGGGGGGAAATACTACAGCCAGGAGGCAAAAAAAACCATGTACTTGTCCAGGATTCCTGTATGCTCTGACATTGGTCTCAGACTTTCCCCTATCATTGCATTTAATCACATCACACACCTGAGTTTGTATCACAAGAAACTGAGTAAGAGCTGTAGGAAATGTAGATGTAAGATAGCTGCTGAATACAACCACTTTTTGGAATGCCATGATCATTTTATCAGGAGACAACCAAGAGGCAGCAAGAGCAACAAATTAGGTAACATGAGTAAAAAATTAAACCACAGGACATGCGCTCGTCACTATAACACAGACAAGTCTATATTTCCAAGTCGTGCAACTAGCATTACAGCAGGGATCTATGGATTGTAACGAAGAGCACATTGGACCAAGAGTCGGATAACTGGGTTCTCACCCTGATGTTGCCACTTTGTAGCTGTTTCTGTGGTGGAATGACAGCCTTTCACTCTCACTTTTCTCATTTGTACAATAGGTTTGTTATACTAAGATCTGATATACTTTTCAAAGAAAGAATTTACTTCCCGTATTTTTCACTCCATAAGACGTACTTATTTCCCCCTCAAAAGTGGGGGGAAAATGTCTGTGCGCCTTATGGAGCGAATATTACGTCACAGACGGTGATGTGTATTACCTGACCTGTCAGTGGTGGTGACAGCTATTAGAAGAGGAAGCAGCGGGCCCACGTGAAACCCCTGGGGACGCTTAAGTGTCCCACTTTACTGCTGAATCTCAGGGCATCTGGTCAGTATGAAGATAGCAAAGAAAGTGATATCAGTGATTGTGAGCAACTGAGCTTCATAAATTCTGACACTAGCAATGATGAGCTCTTGCGGTTTTCAGAAAACTAGAAGAGAACTTGAACCTTAAAGTCTCCCCTCATTTGTTAATGACAATGATGATGGTTCTTAATACTGCTGTTGACTGCTGTTCAGTTTACATGGTTGAAATATTATTCTGTGACATTTTATTAAATATTTTAGTACACCATTTAGTTCAGACTCTTTTTTTCTTGTTTTCCTCCTCTAAATCTAGGTGTGTCTTATGGTCAGGTGCATCTTATAGTGTGAAAAATACGGTATTTATTTATAGAGGTGGGGAAGAGAGGGAGAGAAGCATCCATGTATAGTTGCTTCTTGTGCATCCCCAAATGGGGACCTGGCTGGCAACCCAGGCATATATCCTGATTGGGAATCGAACTGGTGACCCTTTGGTTTGCAGGCCGGCACGCAATCCACTGAGCCACACTTGCTGGAGCTGATATGCTTTTTATTGCTCTGTCAGAATGTCTAACAAAACAGGTTAGGGCCAGCTTTTTGAGAAAACCCCTTACTCCTACCTAGAGCTTTCCTCAGCTAAATGCTTTTTCCTACCCTGCCTCTGGCGAGAACTCATTTAGCTTGGCAAGCTGTGGAGTAGCAAATTTGGGGGAAAAAGTTTAGTACACAAGATTGCTTCTAGTTTTGAAAACCCTATAATAAACATGAAGAATGCCCTAGATGTAGGCAGGCATTCTCTCGGACACTTCTGGGATTTTCAATTTGAATCCATTGTGTTTCCCTAATCAAGTAAATAACAGGATAGGATCTATACTAATCACTCTTCAAAAGAAAGTCCCCTGTACTTCGTTTTTGGCTCTGTTAGAAAAACCAATCCATCGCAGATTATCCTGCCTTGCTTCTGTATCCGAAAGAATGCTATAAAGCCGTTGTGTAAATCTTGGACAATTTATACAGTCCCAAGCCACTGCTGGGATTCAGATCCAGAAAATGGGCTCAAATGAGTTTAACTAACAAGTTTCCCATCTTCTGACAGAGGACCTCTTGTTCTTGCAGAACACAATGTTCCTTGCTCCCACCGCCTGAATCCTGGCTCCCAGAAGCTTAGGTGTGGTGGGGAAAGTAATCCTCAATTAAAAGAGAGGACATTTGTATGCATTTGATTAAATGCACGTTATAGAACCAGCCTCATTCCTTCTGTTGATTAGAAGTTCTACTCCTTTCCTTTCCTTTCTCTGCATTCACATTTCCTGTGTCCTTCTAGGGTCTGACGTGGTTGTAAATCTCTCTCCCTCATTAATGACCGTTATACTTTCTCCACCCCTATCCCCACCAAAACACCCATTAAGTTCTCAGTCTGAGCTCTACTCTGTGCTCTGCTGTATGAATGATTCAATAATCCAATTGAGGTTAACTTGTCAGTAGCAGAGAAGAGTGTAAACTACCACATTTCTTCAATATCCACAGTGTTTTAATGAGTATAAATTATGGTTACAATCTGTGGAGTAATAATTGCTAACATTTAACAGCCAAATTGGTATGTCTACAGTCTGCCTTCAACTTTGATCTTGCCCCTGTGTTCTCTTCTAGTGACCTGAGGTCTTCATTATTTCAGAGACTGTGAGCGACTCTCTGCCATTGCAGGCATTTATGTCCACCTCAGGGAAGGAATTTTTGCTGAAAAAAGTATTTACAAGTCACTCACAATGATAATAAATTGTTCAAGAACACAATCTCGAGTTTTTTCTTCCATCTTATTTTTGCTCTTTTCTCTGCCCTCACCCTTTCATTTCTACAATGTCTTGGCACTATGTTTTTGAACACATTCCTTATACAGAATGTGCTGAGTTAAGGATGAAGATTCATTCCACTATGATTGCCAATATTGTCAAGAAGTAAATTGCCCCTAAACATCCTCACTTCTCCGCTCTGTTGACAAATTATTGACAAATGTCAGCTGAGAACATCATCATTCAATTGGATAGAAACTGAGAAGTAAACAAAAAATAAAACATACTGCAGTTGAAGGACTCAGACCTATTTTGAAGCTTTCAAAATGAATTAATGGTAATTTGCATAGGATTTTTCTTTTAAAAATACTAATCTGCTCTGCTCATTAAATATGATATCAAACTTCTTATTACTCTTCTAGGGAAACGGATAAAATTTTGGGCTTCAGTTTATTCATAAGGGATTCAGATCACCAGACAGCTGGTGAAGAAACGGAGTGAAATATATTTGGCAGAAAAGAAAGCCCTTGTAACCCACCTCCCCCATGCGTTTGCAGTTGCAAAACCACCCAGCCCGAATGAATGGAAGGACAGCCTCTCCCCCCATGAGACACTGTCATGGTGATGTCTGGATTGGATTAACTATTCCCAGTGAATATCCACTCCCTGTCTGAAGCAGAAGCAGGAGCATGGTCACATTGTAAAAACTTAGCACAGGAGAAAATTCCAGAGATCCTTGAGATTTCTAGCTACCCTTTGTGAATTCACTGTCAGGCCACCATAGGATTGATTAGCAAAGTGAGGAACTGCAGATAAGTTTCCTTACTATTATTCTAGAACTCTGTTCTCTCCCTCTTGTAGAAAGAAAGGGGTGGGGGGATGTGTAACAGCAAAGGGACCACACCCTGACATTTTGTTTCACTAGAATTTCATAGCCAACTTGGGACTGGTGAAAAACATGTCATGTCAAGTTACATCTGGGCCGTTTTGTGGCAGTGTGTCCTAATGTGGCAAATAAATAATAGGAATGTGAGAAGCAACATGTCTGTTGCTTTTGACTTTTAAGATGACACATACAAAATAAACAAACATTTTGGTCAGCATGAACTTTATCAGGGTCAATTACTTTTGTTTCCCAGGGGAAGCTTAAATAACACATCCACAACTAGACCTTTAGCCTCCACTATGGGTTGTCAGGAGTTCCTCAGCCTTTGAGAAAATGCAAGTTTTTCTATTCATCTACCTTATTTTCCTTAACATATTGATGGGACCTGGTAATTCCTGCGTAGGCTCCAGACTCAGCACATAACAACATGTTTAAGCGGTATATATGTAATGAAATTATTTACCCTGTTGATAATCTAAGAGATAGCTACCATTGATACTCTCTCTCTTTGGTTTGATTTGAATGAAAATTATAACTAAATGAATGTTTGTTTATTAGAAGTTTTTATTTAAAGTCTACAACTCCATAAATATGTTAGGATTTGAGAAGCTGAGTCCGGATATCATAGTGCCTTTTCCTAGTATCTAAGATTCATAGAATCAGGTAGGTGGTAATACAAGTATCAAGAATATCATTTTTTATTCAATTTCCACAAAGGACAAGAAATGAGAGAACAGGAAAAAAATTCATTCCCAAATGACCCATCACAACTTTTAAATAATTGAGAAGGAGAAAGGAAACCATTTGCAAGATTTTAAATAAATCAATTGCAACTATGTGAAATAAACAAGCAGTGTTTGGAATACTAGGAAATCACGTCAATGTCAACAATTTCACCAACGCCATCAGCACTATAAAATCAGATGTCTCCTGGGTACAATTCACAATGCTGGGCATGAGAAATCTAAATTATAGTCTTGGTCCTTATCTGGTAATAGCATTTAGCTAGGAAGATGAAACATACATAGACTGGCACAATACACCTAATCAATGAAACAAGCATCCGTTCACAAAATACTGTGGCTATTCAGAAAGGGGGAAAATATTGTGGTTTAATGACCACAATAAGACAACATGACTTGAGTTGGCCCCTGTTTATTTAGACTTTGAAAAGAAGAGAGAAGAGGAGAAAAAAAGTCCAGGCAGATGGACCCAAAGAGCAAAACTTTGGAGACGGTACTGAGCACAGTGTGTTAGGGAGACAATAAACAGCTGCTTTTGACTCATGAGAGAGGTCAGTGGAGATTAAAGATCTTTAAATAGGAGCTCTGTCTAAGAATTCGGAGCCATATTTTAGAAGGGCCACATTTTCTACTGTGACATTATCTTTTGATGACTTCTTTTGCAGCCTAGTCTATTCTTATTTATCTTGTATGCTACCACGGCTATGACATTTAATTTCCTAAAGCGCTTTTAAAGTGATATTTCTCTCAAAAGCCTTCAATGAATCCCCATTTCCTTCTGAACAAGGCACAAAATCTTTTTCTTAAGTGTGGTTCCATCTGGCTTGTCTTTGTAACTTTCCTTATTTACTTTAAAAATGGAATTTATTGGGGCGACATTGGTTCACAAAACCAGACAGGTTTCAAGTGTACAACTCAATAAACCATCATCTGCACACTACGTTGTGCGCCCATCGCCCCAAGCAAAGTCTCTCTCCAACCTCAGTGTCCCCCCATTTGCCCACCTTTCCGTGCCCCTACCACTCTTTCCCTCTGGCCGTCACCAGCACTGTTATATAATTCGTCGTCGTCATTGGCAGCCGTCCATCTCGAGAGACGATGGTGTAGCTTCTTAAGAGTCTATCTGCACCGCCGAGAATGGTTGTGCAGTCCGACTCGGGAGTGACACGGTATCTGTCTCCTCCCGTGTTGAATCGACATCTTGCGATGACGCTGGAGTGTCCTCTCCAGTGAAGCTGAAGCTACAGAGCCTGGGCAGGGTGATATGGAGGGTCTGCTGTTGCCCATGCAGCAGACCCCCCCTCTCTTCGCAGCTGAAGGATCCAAGGGAAAGACGGAGTCAATACAGCTTGGCTTCAGGTGCGCCGCAGGAGTTGCCGGTGTTGACTACAACGTCAAACCGCCTTAGGGACTCCGGCTCCGGATTTTCTGTCGGGGTTTACTCCCTTAGCCTTTCCCCTGAAGAGGTATGCCGCAAGGCAGCGGAGGTTTTTTGGAGTCAGAGTTTTCCTTCTCTGATGTGCCCTGACTGGAAGATCGAACCAGCGACACTTAGCTCGCAGGCTGACGCTCAATCCACTGAGCCAAACCAGCCAGGGGATATATATAATTAATACCTATAATAATACCTATAATACCTAATACCTATAATAATATTAATATATAATTTATATATATATATATATATATTTTGTTGTTGTTGTTAAATCCTTCACCTTCTTTCATTTAGTCCTTCTCTCCACCCTCAAGAGCTGTCAGTCTGTTCCATGGAGCCAGGCCTCTGGTTGTATTTTGTACATCAGTTTATTTTGTTCATTAGGTTCCGTATACAAGTGAGATCATATGGTATTTGTCTTTCTCCGATAAAGTACCAAATCTTAATTTTCAGCCCTCTTTGTAGTATTTCTTTCCACTGTTCTTAATACATTTACACTATGCTAGACTCGAACTTGCTATTTCTTATATTTGCTTTTCTGCTTTTACTGTTTTTGCTAGTATTTTTTCTTCTACTTAGAATGCTATTTATTTGACCTTTGATTACTAAAATTTCATCTATTCTTAAAGACCCAAATAAAAAAACACTGCTTCAGAAAGTAAAAACTTTTCAATGTATTTCCAGTTGAAAAAAAAAGTTTTTTCTCATCTGCTGTATTATTTGTTTTAGCTCAAAGCATTTTTCACTTGTACTCAAATTTTAGGTCTCTGTGTACATATCTTTATTTCCCTAATTCGAGTTAAGGACAAAGGTCTTATTCAAGTTTATTTTTAATAGTGACTGAACAGAATGCTTTGCTTAAAGTAGATGCCTGTTAATGGTATATTCAAATAATAAATGAAAGTTAGTATTGTGGATAATAGGAAAGAGTTGCAATGAATGATAGAACAATAAGTTGAATCTATACTTTAAAGGTATTAATTATATAACAGTGCTGGAATTGTTGATAATTTTTGAAGCTGATTCATTGGTACCTAGGGATTTATCACATATTCTTTCTTCTTTGCCTATATTTTGAAAATTTCTGTAATTTAAAAATAAAGAAAAAATCATATATATCTACAGATATAATAATTCCTTTGACATTCGTTTAACTCTGTGCATGATATGTGCTAGGAGTATTTTAGACAATAGGGCTATAGGGGCAAAGTTTAAATTCTAGTACAGAACAGCACACCATATAACACAAACAATCCAAATAAACAAGAAAAAAATACGAACTCCACAGAAGCTTGCCATAGGGTGATGTGAGAAAGAGTGAATGAACAGATAACCAGTTTATACTGGGTGGTCAAGGAAGGCCTATCTCAGCACTGAATGACAAGAATCAGAGTCACATGAAGAACATTCTTGCCAGAAGACTAAACTACAACATATGACTTAAAGCAGGAATGGGCTTGACACATTGAAATAAGTGAAAAGTAGCTAATTTGGGGTGTATGGGGACAAGGGGAAAGCCGTGAGGTGAAGTTGGAAAGACAGGGGCCAGATCATTTAGACCCTCGTAAGAAAAATGATAAGGAGTTTGGATTTATCCTAAGTGTGACTGAAAAGCCACTGGAGAATTTTCAATTTATAAATAAAGATTCAGTGTTCTTATTCTCAGGAAAAGTTTCCTGTAAGACATTACTCTGAAATATATCCTCCTATCTACATATGGAACAGATTAAGTATGTAAATAGGGTTCATGACTTTTAATTAAAAACATTTAAATAAAAGACAAAAGTCTATTTTTATGCTTCTACATAAGTCTATGTATTGGATGAAAGGGAAGAATTAGGAACAACTGATAAAGAACATAAAATGGTTCCTCTTCATGGATTCACAGTCACATGGTAGAATTGCAAGTAACAATATAAAACAGTGATCAACCATATTAGGGCATGTTTGTCGCTGGCAAAGAAAGTTTCCCGAAGTGAGAAAATTAGTGGTTATCTAGAACCTTCTGGGTTAATTGTGATATTGGTGCAAATAGTTGGTCACTATGGTTGAGTGACCTCTACAGAGCAAAGCAAATCAATGTCCATGCATGAGTAAAGGACAAATAGTTGGATGGAAAAAGAAAAATTCAGCTCAAAGTACAGATGTTTCATCAACATAACACCAAGTGAGCAGATATTGTGAAACAACCCACAATATACGTACATACACTCCAAAGTGTTCATGGAGTTGTAAGCATCGGATTTCCAGGAAAGGGACACTTAAATTAATAGTCTTATGTAGAGTGGAGTAAGCTGTGGGAGCTCCAGATATAAAGTGCTATTTTCCTTATGATTTCTCGTAAGTCACTACAGATTTTTGAAGTTTAAGTATTTACTGACCATGTATTTCCACAGCTGCTATCATCATCTATTTCATTATTAATTAAGAGAAATCCAAGTCTCGGCCTGCGAACCAAGTGTCGCTGGTTCTATTCCCAGTCAGGGCACATGACTAGGTTGCACGTCAGGTCCCCAGTTGGGGGCACAAGTGAGAGGCAACCACACAGTGATGTTTCTCTCCCTCTCTTTCTCCTTTCCCCTCTCTCTGAAAATAAACAAACAAACAAACAAACAAACAAATGAATTTTTTTTTAAAGAGAAATCTGTGAAAGTACGTGGTAAATAATACATCCTCAGTAAGTGTTGTTTCCCTCCTTTCGGGTTTAATCATATCACTTAGCTAATTGGGAAAGCCATTGAGGATAATGTAGGCAAATAGTACTGAACTTGTATTTTAGCACTTTAACTTAACAGGACTATTGAAACTTGGCACTATTTGGTAACGTGCCTGGTCACAACCTACAACTACCCATGTGTTAAATTTTTCCATCTGAAATTTGCTTCTCCTTTTCTCTTTTCAAGTGACTAGTCAATCTAAGTCATTTAATAATCTTTGGTTGATTTGTTAGCAAAACTTTTATTTATTCACTTACTACTGTGTTCCTAGTTTGTTATAGCAATTACTTTCAATACTAATGCCTTATAACTCAGTAGAAGACTAAAAACAATACTATCAGACAATTACAGTAAAAAATAAATGATTTCTTCCTACTGGTGTTTATGTAGAAAATGGATAGGTTTTATATGTTAACTTTGTTGATTTGTTTGTTATTTTCTTTGTCATTCAAACTAAAAAATACATAAAAAATGTTTTTGTTTTTGTTTTTTACCCAAAACTGCTGGTCTAAATTTTAAAGAATTACTTCAGTTCTCAACTTCATTTTTCTAGTTTGGGTATATATAATATCCAAACAAGCATATTTTAAAAGTTATTTGCTCTCTAATGTAGTGATTCTTAACCATAGGGCCATGAATTCTTCAAAAACATGCTGCCAATTTTTCATCATTTGATGTATTTATTTGAGCTGTAAATATGAACATATTTCACTATGGCAATATTTGTTAGTTGTAATGTACAGCTGAAGGGGAAATGGCAAATCACAGTTTTATTAGACTATTCAGTAATTTTGTTTCTTGAGTATGTAAGAAAGTACTACTTGCCAAAGCAGCACAAACTTTACTCACATTGTGATGTATACAGAACAGTGACCAGGTGAATAATAGAATACTTCTTATAGTTATTGATTCTTTGTTGATTTTTAAATTTAAATTCCTTTGTGTATGCTGTTCAAATCCCAGTATTTAAAAATATTCCAGGAACACATAATAAGTATGGCCCTTGACTCTATCATAACACCTGCAGCGACCTACCAAAACTCTGATATTTGACCAAAAAGAACATGTAGCTATTTAGTCTTTCTTTGAAGGTAGGCAGTTATTTTATCACTTTAATGAATAATTTTATTATTAAAATCTTAGAAAAGCAAGGGTACATTGTTAAAATTAAGTGCAGACCTGTTACATGCATTATGAGTTTACAGTCATTTTCTAGTCACATTTCTAAGGACATAATCACATATTCTGGAAATGGTGATTTTTATGCGTTCTTCTGTGATAGACAGTACACAAAGATACAGCCAAGAGTGGTCATGTTTTTACATTTTCTATGTCCTCTTTTTCCCCTGGATACCTCTCTTTTTTAAACTTTATACCTAGTTTACTTAGAAAAATAAGCTTTCTACTTATTCCATGATACCATTTGTTTCTCTTATCACAGAACATTTATGTTCCCACTAAGACAATTAAAATTTTCCTTTTATTATTTGGATCTGCTGAGAGAATGGATTTCTTAAATTTAATTTTCATATGATGACTATTTTTTCAGTAACAAAACTACTAATCCACTATTTATTGGCACTATTTATGAAAACCTATGTATATCACTATGTGCTAGGCCTGTTACATCCTAACACTACTCTTATAAGCAGGTAATAATTATCTATTTGTGTTATGTGTTAACATGGCCTTCATTGGATTACACTGGATTCTACTGAGTAGACTCAAATTTTACATTTCAGGAAAGATATTTGATTTTGCAAAAATGTCTCTCCCAGTTTAAAATTCTGAAATATAAACCATAAAAAATTTAGTAACTTGTAATCCCATGCTGAAGGTTATTATTATTTTTGACCAAATATATCATCTAAGTATCTCTATCTTAATTTTTGTAATGCATCATTTATGTGACCAACAGAAGTTTAAAAATATTTAAAACATAACCATGAAGAGGAGTATCCCCCACTGAATATTACTATTACTTGTATTGAGTAGACAGGTGGCAGGAGAACATTTCAAGGCCAAGATCTCAACCAGAGCCAAACATTTGTAATATATTTTATTTTCTTGAATTTGAGGCATCTTACCAACTGTTAAATAAACTTAACTATTCTATACTTTTTAATCTAATGTCAGAATGGAAAACCTTCCTTAAACTTGGTTGATTAGATTTCAAATAGTTTTATACACAATTCTATATACAGGATGGGACAAAAGTAGGTTTACAGCTGTGAGTATGCAAAATGGAGTTTATTCGTGCATTATTATCTATTAATTATTGTATTATTTTCTATTTAAATAACTGTAAACTTATCTTCACCCCACCCTGTGTTTCTAAAATCAGATGAAAATGCTACAGTTAGATAATTTTTCTTTAGTGTATGTACAAAACACAATTTACAACATATAATTACTCATAAAAGTTAAAACAATTAAACAGCTAATTACTTACTTAAAGTTAAAAAATATGAATACAGAATCACATTAGTAAAGAAATAACTAAAAGTTATAGTCACTAAAGTTTAAAAAATTAAATTTGAAGTTTTAGTCTAATCCCTTTTCTATGGATGATTCTTTTTAACAACTAGTATTAATTTTACTTTATAGTGCAAGTCAATCAAACAAATTTAAGAATATATTTCTAAACTAAAATATTTTATATTTTTCTAAGTTTGAAGATTTCTAGTACAAACATATAACCCTTGAGTTATCTTGTTGCTACATAGAGACCTTTTTGCAAACAAGTCTTGCATAGCATAGTCTTTGCCTTTATGTTGCTCAATATTTGCATAAGTGTCCTTCTGCTCATCTTCTAATAATAGGCCCAGTTAAGACGTTTTGCATTATAGTGGTCTGAGGTCCATAGTGACCACAGTTGCAAAGAGCTATAGAGTTATTAATTGTTTTAAATGAATTCTGTTCTAGGTAAACAGAATTATTTCTTTTGTAGTTTAGACATATATCTCTTGATAATTATGAAAATAACTAAAAACACAAAAAACATGTGTATACATGATTAACCCTAAGTGGTAAAATTTATAAATGGGTTTATAAACAACAATTTTTGTTTTAGTAAGTGATGACTAGCATAAACTCACCATTCTTAGCCAAGTTAAGAATGTATGTGGTAAATAAGACAACTTAAGAATCGCTATAAACATTTTTTAGGTATTGTTTTTTGTTATGTCCTTTTACTCTACGAAGTTCTCTCTGTTTTATTTTTTGGGTGCAGAACTTTTCCAAGAATAGAATAAAAATGATCCCAACTCACTGTCTATTTCTTTCTAGACTTGTAACTAGAAAGGATGTAATAAAAAAAGAAAATTATTGAACACATGGTTCTAATAATAAAAAAACTTGAAAGACATCACGTAATATCAAGAACATATATAAATGTCTCATTTTGCTAACTAACTAGGTTTCAGAAAGCTTCACTACTAAGTCTTTACACTGACCTATTCAAAAATAGTAACAAGATGTATAATTGATATAGTGTTTTTTTAAAAAAAGGTATTTGATATGCTTTTCACTCTGAGTTAAGGAGAGAAGTGAAGGTTCAGACGGGAGCTTTTCGTGGCCTTGCCCTTTGAGATGCATTTACCCATAATTTTGATGAAAATATACTTCCACTTGGTATGACCCAAGGTACCTGGAGGTCTGTGTGGACATACATACATGATAGTTGTGCTTGTATTTATATTTGTAAAGCTCATGAGATGTGGGCACCATTTGTGCTTTTAAGCCAGCTTTACAGGTAGGGAAAATCTAAATAGTAGATTGAAGATTTTATAAGAGTTAACCTTTGTCAAAATATGTTTTGTGGCTGACCATCGTACCCCAAATAAATGGAATTAAGATATTGTGTACAAGATGACTTAAAATTTATCCTTATTTTCTGGGAGGATAAATACTAGAACATAACAGAATTGCATTTCATTCTGATCAAATACGTAGCTATTTCCTAACATGGTTTTGAAGTATGACTCAAGAAGAAATAAATATATGGGGTAAGAAGAAGAAGATTTAGGAGGGAACTGTCAGGATCATGGGGCAGTGGTGGAGAGGGTGAGGGGAGTGGGAGGGGCTACAAAGAAGACAGAAAACTGAAAGTTACTGGTTGCAAGAAACTTGTTAAAGGACCCCAAAATAAATTGGCTTTATTATTACCTTACCAATAGCAAATAGAATTGCATCTCTTTCACCCAATCATTCATTCACTCGGCAAAATTTCACTGCATACGTCCAAGCACTGTGGTAGGCAAAAGAGGTACCTTTGTAGGAGATTAAGACACAGCATGTGCCTTTGAAAGGAATTGCATTGGAAATTCAAGGAGGTCAAGCGCCTGTTGCTTCCTGTCTCAGAGCAGCTCTTGTCAAGCTCCCTTGGAGCTTTCCCTTCATTTCCTGAAGGGACCCAGCCAATCCCAGAGCCGCCAGGAGCCCACAGCCGGTTACACAATCCGACTGCAGGCTGCCGGAGCCGCTCACGTGCCCAGCTGCTTGGCCGGCGGCAGGGAAGGCAGCTGTTGAGCCCACAAGCCGTGCTTGGCCACCCAGGAGCTCTTCCCAGAGGAGAGAAGCTGAAGCTACGGCCCACCTGGCTACTGCAGGACCTTGAGAGGTCAGGCTGGGAAGGGCCGGGGGTCTACAAACCATCACCTGCAATACCGACCAGTGCAGAACAGGGCATCCTGGAGCCCGAGTTAACAGTGTTACGAGCTAAGGTGGATTTAGCATCTTGATTTCTGTTGTTTGGCATACGGAGGAGATGAAGAGATGGGCTCTGGACAAACGTAAAGCTTAGTTCAAGTAGAAGCTATACCGCATTACATCTGTGTGACTATAAGTCCTTAACCTCTACACAGTGCAGTGCTGCACCTGTAGAATAAAATAATAATAATAATAATAATAATAATAATAATAATAATAATAATAATAAAACCAACTTCACAGGGCTATAAAAAGAATCAAAGAAGAAAATGTATGCCAAGAAATCACTATATTTTCCAGAATATAGTAAACTTTTGACTGTATTTGCCCTTATTTTTATTACCTTTTTTCCCCCATTTGTCAGTTTTTATACTTGCTCTTCTCACTTTCTTTATTTGTCCTAATATTTATTAAGCACCCACTTCTTGCCAGATATTTTACAGGATACTGAAGAACACAAAGGTGAAAGGGATGCTGCTCCTTTACCCTAAGGGCCCTCAGACCATCAAAGGAAGAAGAGAGCCCCCCAACATTTACTGTGTATCAGCTGTGTTAGCCTCAGAAAGGTCGTTGCATGCAGACTTAGCCAGTGCTCACAAAAACCTCATACATAGGTAAATATTACTGTATTACTGCAGTTTTATAGATTAGGGACCTGAGCCTTGCCCTCAGCAAGTCTGTGATGGAGCAGTGTACATGCAGATATACAAACTAAAATGGCCTAGAATAAAACCCCACGCCTCCCATCACCACTAAGCGTGTTGCTTAGTGTGACCTCATCTGTTACTCTAAGCCTCACATTATTTTACTATAAAATGGAAATCTAAGTTCATTGGGTTTTCCTGACGATTGAAGGGAATCAAATAGACAGTACTAAGTCCAGCTTCCAACACATAGATGACCCTAAATATTATTGTCATTCTGTTGTGAGAATTGACACATGAATGCAGGTGTGTCTGGCTCCAAAACTCTAAAACATACTTGTGTGTTATAATAATTCATAAGGAAATAGACTAAAGGAACATCTACTTAGAAAACATTGTAAGTCAGTTTTAGGTATGAGTCCTTTCCACAATTTAACTGTACATTTCTGCTTTTGAAACTCAATTTTAATTTTTAACAGGTGGGAAAAGAGATGTCTGTGTTAATTAGTGTATAGACTTTTATAGCTCTAACAAGCAGGTCTAAACCACAGTGGCTGAAATGAAATAGAAACTCTCTAAAGTTCCTTGCACAATGAAGGAATTAGGGATGCATAAAAGTTTTAAATAAATAAAAGAGTAAATGAGCTGATGGTAAAAAAAAAACCAACAACAAAAATAAATGGCTTTCTTAATTATTTTTTAATAGGAATTAGAAGAGATTAGTAACAAACCAATAATAATTACTGTATGAGCTAAAGATCACCCTTGGGAAAGCGAGACAACAGAGTGAGAAGGGGGAACTGATCGCAGGAATTCACTGTAAAGTACAGAGTTTTCCCAGGAGGGAATATAGCACAGAATCAACCACAGCAAACCACGGAATGAGAAAATTATCCTGTGGCCAACCCAAAGAACAACTTTCTAACTGCAAGCTGGGTTGGCTGATGAGCCGTAATTCTAGTGGTAACCCAACACGGAAATGAAGGGGGAAGTCCTGTGTTTGATGCTGTATCACTCAGTGAACACTGGTTTCAACTCCTGTAAGACAGCAGATAAGTGCCTGGAAATGAAACTGAATTCCCCCCAGAGAAATAAAGCGAACTCCTAATGGCAAAGAAGCTATAGACATGAAGGTGGCATGGGGTATGTTTAGCAACAGATCATATCATTTTGACTTAAATACATCGAAACAGTACCTGCTAGTGCCAGATATTATGCCAATTATTGCCATTTATGTTGCTTTCCCGTGAAAACTTTGTAAGATAATGATGGCAACTATCTTCCGAATGAGGATAAAGGACCTTAGACAAGTAAAGGTTACTGAGACGTAAGTGAAGAACATGGATCTATGATTCAAACCCAAATTCTTCCATTCTAAAGACAGAATATTTAGTAATCCTGTGTTTTCTTTACAGTTGATTCTTTGCTGTTGCATGAAGTATGACAAATGAAGGCATATTTTAAAAGCTCTTTGGAGACTTTACAAGCTACAGGAAATCTCATCTCCTGCATACTTGGATAAAATAAAATTTGTGTCCATATTTTATCATCTGAATATACAGCAAACAAAAAATCTTGCCTAAAGAAAGTAACACTGTGCCCAGTTTCACCTTCCATTGTGGTAAAAAAAGGAATTTGGTATTTGTTTGGTCCTGGTAGGAAGAGGTGGTGGTGGTGGTGGGGGGGACTGTCTCCTTACAATGTCTTCGGTTCTTTCTCATCATTGAATTCATGCTGCAGGGGCTTGGCAGTAGTCTTCAGTGACTGACAACATGGCCTTTGGGTACTGTTCTAGAACAGAGGAGACTAAAGTGACGTGAAAAGTAAATCTTTAGATCCTGGGTTGAGGAAATATGTCTGCAAAGACTATCACTGGAACAACTGTTTTCAATAAAAATCAAATTCAGTACATTTTTAACAACTGATAAACTTAGGTAAAGGGTATATTGGTATTTCTTGTACCATTCTTGCAACTTTTCTGTTAGTTTCAATGTTATCAAAATTAAAAAGTTTGGAGATAAAAGCAGAAACAAAATAGAGTTATGTATCTCTTCTCTAATAAAGAACTGTGACTGGATACACTTGATTTGAATAATAGCTGTGCCAACCACTATGTCTGAGAATTGGAGTTATTTAATCTTTCCAAGCTTCACTCTACTCAATGAAAAGGAATAAAAGAAACTAATCACAAAAATGTGTTGTGCGATTTTAGAGTACTTTATGTATTATGCTTAGCAGAATTCAGCATATCATACCACAATTAAAGTGTCTCATGGTGATTATAGTAATAGTGATTATTTGTTTGATGAGTTCAATTTGCCTGTGTTATCAGAACAATTGTTTTAATCTTTTTTTTCCTCAGGAAGACCTATCTTAGAATTACTGGGAATAGGTTTTGTTGCATCTGGTTTTCTTAAAACATCAACTTTGATCTCAGAGTCTCTTAAGATATGTTATATAGCACACTTTATATATATGTGTATATTTGGAAGAAAAACCACTGGATTATTTTAATAAGGCTAATAATAAAAACTTCTAGGAAGAGCAAACACCTCTGTTTTATAGATTCCCGTCTTCTCTCTAGCAGAGTTTTGTCAAGACAAGACCTTTTCCCACAGGAAAAACTGTCAGAAAACCTAACCTCTCACCAGCTACTGTTTAATACCATTTCCTTTGTAATGGCCCACCAAATAAACCAGAAAACCTATTGCTTGCAGAAAATTATAATTGTCTGAGAAATATGATTGCTATAAAAATAACATAATTGTTGTTAGTAAAATTATCATAACTAATAATAACAATAATACCAGCTGACCCTTCCTTACACTTTCAAGCAATTTGAAGTAGTATGATTACATGTATATAACATTCTTTAAAGCTCAAAATTATAGAGGTGGAGAATAGATCACTGGTTGCCAGGGGTTAGTCCTGGATGCAGGTGGGCAGATGGGGGTGGGAAAGGGAGGTGGGTGTGGTTATAAAAGGTCGACATGAGATCTTTATGGTGATGGTAATGGCATTGTTCTGAATCTTCAGAGTGGTGGTGGATACATGAACCTACACTTGTGATAAAATTGCATAGAACTAAATGCACAGGCATGTGTGACCCCCACCCCCAGGTGTAGGTAAAATAAAATCATCAGTGGATTTTGTCAATGTCAATTTCCTGCTTGTAATACTGTGCTACAGTTTTGTGAGGTGTTATCATTGGAGAAAACTAGGTAAAGTGTACTTTCCATTTATCTGTCTGTATTAATTCTTTCAACTACATGTGATTTTACAATTTTCTCAAAAACAAAAATTTAACTGGGAAAAGTACTACTTCATGTCAATTATCTACCTTGATGCTGAGAGTAACCTTTTGAGGAAGAGAGGTATTTTTCCACGCCACTTACACATATTTTAATAACACTTTGATCTCAGTCCAACTTCCAGATAGAATCCTCTACCTTTTAAACTAACACAGAACTGCTGACTCCACCATCTTGAGATAAACAAGTTAGGCAAATGTGCATGGATTAGATTTGTCATTTGATGAATGAGGAAAAACTTCTCCGGGAGGAATAGAAGCAGCTTGAGTGAATATCATTTCTTGAGCATGCCTGGGGGAAATGAAGTCATTGTTATCTGATGTGACACCTAGTGCAGGCTGCCTGGCAAGCCCGCCACCAACGAAGGCTGTCCCGAACGAGAGTCTGGGATCAATTAAGAAGAAGTGAACTTCTAACCTACGTGAACTGTCACGGCGGAGTCCTGGCCTGGCTGATCTCTGGGCTTCCAGAGGTTAATCACAGAGCTGCATAGTTGACAGGGACCTCCCCTCTTTTTCTACCTCTCCTGACTAAACTTGTGCCCTCTGAAGCTACACAGGGGAGAAAGTTTCCTTTCTCCTTATTTCTAGAGTATTAAAGAAACAAGACAAATATAGTCTTGTTCAAGAACGGACCTCCTTTACCTAGAGCAATGGTTGGCATGTAATAGGTTTTCATTATATTTTTATCAAATATTAATTTGAAAGAGACTTTAAGAGGAGTTCCAGCTCATAGCCCCCAATCTATACAGCAGAAATAAATATCAATCATTGATCGGTTAAATGCTACTATGTATCAAACAGTGTCTTTATATATGTAACTATCAATCCTTTCTTTCAATATTCTATATAATACATGGTATGTTAAATGTGATTTAATAGATGAGGTCCCTGAGGTACAGGTGGATGGAATGATTTCCCAGGTCACATAACCGTTCAATGGCAGAACTGGATGTAAATATAATCAGAGCAACCCCAGGGCTTGTGGTTAAACCATCAGCTTGTCTTGCCTCAGATAATTTACAGGGAGCATTCATTTATTAGGCAGAAGTGTGTATCCAAAACTGAAGGCACTCATCTTAGTTAGGAGTATAACTAAAAATTATCATATAAAATGTCCAAAAGCATTCTAACAGATCTTTTAATGTTTATAATAATCCTGTGAAGTGAAAGGTATCAACCTTCGTTTATTAAATGAGAAAATGAGGTCAACATGGCTAAGTGGCTTAAAATGATAGCCTACTTACTAAGCGTTGACCTCTGTCTCCCGGGTTTTATCTTCTAAGCCAGGCTCTTGGGTTTCGCATAGACTGTTGAGCCTTGCACGTCAGGGCCAACCTTGCATCAGCAAGAATTTTAATTCAGTTTCAAAGTTCAACTCTGACTAATTCAGTTAATCAAGTTCATTGTGGTTCAATTTGCTCAACTATAATATGAGGCTAGTAATAAAACCTGCAAATTCTGTCTCAGTGGGTTCACATGAAAAAAAGAAGAGAAGATGCAAATGAAAAGTCTTTGTCAGCTACATATGTATAGACATATTCAAGTTATCACTGTGGTTAGTATTTTCAGAATTGTTTTTACTTCCCGGAAACAATGCCAAAAATGGGAAGTTTGTTGCATTATAACTTGGGGGTATTATACATTCATGTCTGAATTTATTCATGCATTTGTTTAACAAATGAGTTTGAGTATTGGTTTTATGAGATGCACCACAATGGATCATGTAAAAAATACAAAGTACTACTTTATATAAATATTACCTGTTAAATTGTGTTTGTACAGAAACCACGTATTACTTACCATTACTCCATCCCACCTCCATAGCAGGTGTTCATGAAATGTTGACTAAATGTGGAAAAAATAAAGCTCAGTCCTTTTCCTTGAGATGTCTATAATGCCATTAAAAGATAATGACAATGAAAGTAAATGTCTCAAGTAGAAGGGTAGGTTTTAGTAGGTCATTAAGAAATTACCTGGATTTTGTTGGGTTAGGACTGTCCAGTTGACGTTATGGAAGAAGTGGAATTTACCCTAGGTAATAAAGACCCAATTGATATGCTTGGTTAACCAGAAATTTTTTAGAAGACTGATTTTTCAAACTTAATTCCATCATCAAGTCCCTCTGTCCAGAGGTTCTGTTTTGATTCCTTATGCTGCACTGAGGCCAGAGAAGCTGTGTTTTTAAGAAGTATTGCAAGTAATTCCTATGATCAGGTAATTCTGAGGAATATTAATGTAGAAAAATAGTCTTTTCCTTTTCCTTCCCTCTGATTCAGCCAAGATAATCTTCCAAAAACTAGTAACAAACATTTGAAAAAGAACCTCTCAAAATGTGAGTTTAAGTATGCAGGATTACTATTAACACTCATCCACTTATATCCTGAGCTTGACTCAGCCACTAATTATTAATACTTTATAAAAATTATCATAAACCTACTATGGCGCTTCCCCTTACCACTATCCATATCTTCTGTCACACACACACACACACACACACACACACACATGTGCTAAGCTATAGGTATTCAGAATTTCACGATCTCACAATCTCTGCATGTTGTCAGACAATTACATCAATTACTATAATAATAAGAACTATGACGGGGTTATGCAGAGAAGTCTGTGACTTTAGAGCCTACTACTAATGCATGATCTTGTAAAATCACTTAGCCTTTGTCTCAACCACATTGGACTAGAAGAACAAATGGGGCTAAAAACTAGAAAATTTTTGTGGTGATACTTTAAAACTGCTAAGAGCAGGGGGTTATTTGCACACAAACCTAAATGTTTTTCATTCAATCTAATAGGTGTTTTTTACACCCTCTGTATGGTGGGTACTGAATTTCTTGGCATCTCTAAAAACAACCACTAATTCTCTGTAGGCAGAAATGTATTCTCTAGAGCTGTTTTTCCAATAACATTTATTTTAACAACAATATGCTTAGTCTGATGTGAAAATACAGCTCCCCTGATTAGGCAGCCAGCCCAGGCAACATTGTTTGGGGTTATAATTATAGCAATTTAATTGTTGAACAATCTCATAATAGCTGCAAAAGAATTCCAGATTGTTTGCATGCAGAATTTAAAACTTGTTTTCTTCTCTTCATCCTTTTCATCTTTGAAAGGGAACTCAGGATGTCTAGTCTAAAGCTCCAGAGTACAATTAGGCTCCTACAGAACGCATGAGAGGAGGAGGCAGGCTCTCTGTTGGTTAAAGCAAGGAGCTGTTGCCGTGATTTGTTTTAATTTGATAAACACAGAGAGCTGTTCTGTCCTGAGACCTCTTTCCCCCCCACTCAGAAAGGAGATGTTTATGTACAGCTGTGGGGAATTACCCACAAGAGGTTTAAACAGTGGAAAAAGAAAACATCCTTTTCTCTTTTTGGACCCACCCAGCCCACCAAGGTTTCCAGACCTAGCCAATGGAAAGACAGATTATGGTTCATTGAAAACTCCCTTTGGAAACCGGAGACCCGGCCTCTATCAGGACAGCTACAAGACCTGAAGGGCTGACAAAGTGGCATGAGCCATGACGGGGGGGTGGGGGGGGGGCGGGAGGGGGTAGGGCAGACGCCTGCGAAGAGGCTCTGCTTCAGAAATAGCTCGTAGATTAGATGCCCACCCAGGCGGAGCCACGGTGACCAGGGTTGCATGAAGTATGTGATGGGGTAAAAACTATTGCACGACGGTTCCTGCAGTATCATTAGACTCTGTCTTCACCGATAAGGAACCAAATCTAGACTTTCTTACTCTTATGTTGTACGCATGTTGGATAAAAGATGGAATGATCTCTTCTTTCAAATTTCTCCTCAATTTAAGCAATAATTTTTATCCATTTCATTTTAGTTAGTTTTATTTTTCAATTACAGTTTATATTCAATATTATTTTGCATTCGTTTCAGCTGTACAGCATAGTGGTTAGATAGATACTTTCCAAAGGGTTCTCTCTAATAATTCTAGTACCCACCTAGCACTATACTTAGTTATTATAATATATTGACTATATTCCTCATGCTGTACTTTACAATCCCAGAACTGTTTAATTACTTTGATCTGTGCAAAACAGAAGCAGGAAATTTAACTAAATGAGAAATTTGGCTAAAAGATTTCAGAGTAGCTTTTTCAATAATACCTTGAATGAGTGGTTAAACTTTTAACACATTAATCACTGGTTATGCTGTTATGATTTTGAATTAAACATCAAGAGCTATAGTTTGTGGATTATTTTTTTTTAATTTTATTTATTTATTTTCAGGGCGGTAGGGGGAGAAACAAAGGGAGAGAAACATCCAATTGCGTTGCCCCTCACATGCCCCCAACTGGGGGCCTGGCCCTCAACCCAGGCAGGTGCCCTGACAGAAAATTGAACCAGTGACCTTCTGGTTCACAGGCCAGAACTCAATCCACTGAGCCACACCAGCCATGGCTGTGACTATTTTTCAATACAGTAATTATTGCCCTACCTGTTAGGACATATAGAGAAATAGATTTAATATTATGAGCAGGATGGGTTTTGAGCTTTAAAAATAATGAGTACATGTATTTTTTTTAAATTACTTTTCAGTTTTCATGAATTTTTGAGAAATGAGTCATGGAATAAAGTTCTGAGACTAATAAAAATAAATATATTAGAGATTAATAAGTCCATACATATTTTGTAAGTACAGAATCAAATGGTAAAGTTTTGTGCCATATTTTACCTACTACCTTTTACAGAAAAGAGAAAAACTATAGACAGGAAATCTTATGTTTGCTTCCTGGAGTAGAAGTCACCAAAATAACTTCTATCAGAATATCCTATGCAGAGCTGCTAGGGCTACATATTTCTGGAAAGAACATTTAAAGAAAACTTTTCTATATTTATGTTTTAATTAAATTGAGCTTTGTTATTTCTTCCTTGACCTGATGAATATAACAGTTCAATAAATGACATAACTTAGAACTCCTTAAAACATTAGTATGCCAGTTTTAAATATTTTTTTTCAAATTGTTGTGAACTCATCAACCTCAGGTTGATATTCTTCATTTGTCTCAGTATTTTACCACCTTGGGCTCTTAAAATAGTCTTACAACTCACTACCTCTCACTTGCATGTTTTTGAAGAGTGATATAAAAATAAGTTCAAAGTCAGCTTTAATTATTTCATTTAAAATAAATTTACTTTGAACATTACACCTAACTACGATAACCCAACTTATCGATGGCAAACTCAGCTGCTACAGTATATACACGTTGCTTTGTAATTTTAAACTCTAAGGTAATACAAAAAGCAGGTTCTTGTACTGAACAGTTTTCTTGTTTGAAAAGTCTCTCATGATTAATTTTTTTTTGTAAAATATAACTTCCAAGAATATCATTACATCTATTTCACATGGATGGGTTTTCTTCCTTAGAGTATATGGAACCATTAGGTAGAGATGGATTAATGTCAAACATAATCAGCAGTGACAGTGGTAGAGACACCAAAAAGTAGTTAGGGCTTTCCATTATCTTCCAGGTGAAGTGATAACAAATATGTGGACTTGATTTTTTATGTTTTTATTTTTTGAGAAGAGATGTCATGCATTGGGAAGCTCCTCTGACCTAACTGGGGCAGCTCATTTATAAAAACAATAGTAATCACCAGATTATCCCAGAGACATTGTTCAGTTTATGAAAATTAGCCATCATTGAAGTTGAAAGATGCTTATTCAGTTTTCTAAGGAAAGCAGTCTTTAACTTTTACTTCTTTGGGTTATTTGTGATAAGAACTAAATGACTTCACTCTTCCAGTCCTATATACCTTCCTTCGTCCTTTCATGATAAACTTGTTTTCATATTTTTAAATGTTAGTGTTAAATTTATTTTTAAAACTCATGTCATATTTTTATTTTATTTTAACATTGTATTTCTACAATGTTGTAAGGTAAAGATTACCTAGTGCATAATAGCTAGTCAAAAATATTTATTAGGTAAAAATAAGTAAATTAAATCATCTTAGTAATTGTAAAAAATATAAAAACTATCTTCCTTTGTCCAGAAGGATATGTTGTGGAAGAAGAGAAGCCACATGGGGGTGTGTGGGACCTTTCCACTGATTTATCGGTATCTGGGAAAAGCTCACCCTTGGGTTTGTGACTGCGCTTATGCAGCTTTTACATCTGGATGTGTCTCTCTTGAAAGTGCGCTAAGGAGCCGAGCAGAACAAGCAAGGGTACTAGAAGCAAGTCAAATAGAAGTAGACTTTAAAACAATTATCCAGGACTCCATGGGCTTAAAAAAGTCCATTCATGGCTAGAAAATGAACATTATTTATCCAAAAGGTTGCAGCTGTTACATTCTCTTGAGAATAAACAAAATAAGAGCGCTCCATGCCAGGTTTTTCTGATTGCCTAACTTTAATGATTCAGAGATAAAAATCCCAAAATAGGCATTTATAAAGGCGAGGAGGAAAGGAGAGAAAGACTCAGAACTGGAGTTGGTACTTGTTGCTGCTAGTTCTCAAACTACAAACCCAGAAGCTATTTTCCTCCTAATTTTGCCAATTTGTCTAAATGACAATCAGTGCCAGTCAAAACAGTCCCAGGCTGTACAATATATTCCGTTCTGTCTCTGCTGGTGGTGCTTTCTGAACGCCAAAATAATGGAAGCACTAAATCACACAATGAAACCGGAAAACTTAAGCCTGCAGATAAAAGAAAACACAGAGTAAGAGGAGACAATGCATTTTCCCAGAAACGACCGCATCTCTATGGACTCGGTTTTCAAAGTGGATTTTCTTTGAGTAGAGTTTGGATTTGCCAACATGTTAGGAGGATGGATATACTACTCTACTCACGGATTTTCCAAGAAAAGGTATAATGTGTGTTGTCATTTTCTTTCCCAGAGATGAGTAGAGCCAAGAGCAGGGGGTGAAGGAAAGTGGGCAAAAGATTGTGGGAGTAAAAGGAAGCTTGCTGGATAAGATCCAGTCATCTTCAAAGGCTACCCTCTTCCAAACAGAGCAAACCTTCAGGGGAAGATTATGCAAAGCTCCTGCTTTCCAGCACCCCTGTAAACCTGCCGCCCCCATCCATTCAGATTTGAGGATTAAGAAAACCAGGGGAATGAAAGCATCTATTTATCCCTGGTCCATGTCAAGAATTGTCCTTCTGGGCTGGATCTTATGGTTCTATCGGTGGTGTGACTATCTCTTTTACATTTTTTGGAGGGGGTGGGTCTGCCTCATCCAAGAACTCTGTATTCATTTTTTCAGCAAGGATGTTTAATCGTGTAACTCCTAGCTAGGTTTCCCTTGCCAAATGATAGACATCAGGGTTGGAAAAGACCTATTAGGTCATTTTATCCTAACTCCTGCCAGTGAGAATTTTGTCTCCAATATGCAAGAACAAGCGTCCACCCCTTCCCTTGGGAGATTAGCTTCTACAATCCAATCAGTTCACATTGCCAACACATTTTCCCTGGCATTCAATTTACAATCAACATCATTGTTTTCCTTAATTCCATTATCACAAATTAGGTGTTTACTTTCTCTTAATTTTTCTTTCAAATTTTAATCCGCTGATAAGTCTATTCCTTTATTTCTCCCCAAATCCATTCATTTATTTTATTTTCTAGTTTCCTAGAACCTTGAGTTTATTTGCTCACATTCATTATTCTTTGCACGGCTCTGTATCTCTTTGATACGAAGATAATGAAGGCTCCTAACTTCCCAGCTTGGCACATTTCATTTTTTGGAGTGCATGCCGTGGAATTAAGCAGAGAACTGAGACACTTTAATGTCTTCTGAAAACTCAGCCTTCCTCAATATTTTGCTCCTATTTTTCAGAAGTTTCTGGTAGAGTGCTTAGTGGCTTGAGACATGTCAGCAATCCCCAAGTGTCTCAGCTTTTTAGTTGTGTGTGTTTGCATGTGTCAAATTTTATGCTGTGGAAACTCTGGCTCAGATGATCAGATGAGGAAAGCAGTCAGAGATAAGAGGTAAGAGAGAAAGCAAACTAAAATAATGAACTTAGGGAGCTGCAGAAACTCAGACACCTCCCGGGAAACCTCACTCCATGAAGAGACGGACCCTTTTCAGGCTCAGGTGAATCAGTGTGGTCCAACCGTATCCTGTGCATGCCTGGGACTGACCTTTCTCTACTGCAAGACTTCGACCTCCTGGGACTTTATTTCTTTATTGCCTGGCTTCGTTCCTGCCCTGACTTGTCTCACTCTTCAGCTTCTCTGGCTTATTTTGGCTGGCAATTGCATTTGCCTGTCCAGTTCACCACGCAGATTCAGTCTCCTCATGACCTTCTCCCATCCTGCTGCGCTAAGGGAGGAGCCCTTGTTTCTTGATCCTGCCCTCTGACTAAACCATCTCCTGCTACTCCTATCCTTTCCGGATGATCCAGCACTGATACCTGCCCAAGCTCCACCTCTTCTCTACATCTCTGATCATTTGGTTGTGAAGGCTGCTCCCGCAAATTTACATTCAGCTTTCCTGCAGGCCCCAGCCGGACTCAAAGTAATCTTCTTATATGGTTCTTCAAGGGAATGTTATAGATAACTGACTCATAAACATCAGAAAATTTCATGATGTAGTCTGCAGGCCCTACAAAACTCCTGCCTAGCACATAGCCCAATTGTATACATTGACCGCCTCACTGTTCCAGCCATGTTGGTTTGTCCTTAGTTCCTTTGTAATTCTTCTTCTTCTTCTTCTTCTTTTTTTTTTTTAATTTCAGGAAAGAGAGAGCAACTGCATTATTTTTACTTGAAGTGGGACTTCATTGGGAGACACAAGGAGCTCATATAATTAATAGGAAAATGGAGGACTTTGCTTGGAGCACACATAGACATTAAAAAAGCATAGACTGTGGGCAGTGGAAACTTTCCTGATGCTTGTTGCCATTATACGTCTAGACACTGCTGGACTCTCTAAGCACCGTCTGCCTAGATGATTGGTCCCCTTTGTACAGAACAGAATATACTGCCTAAGATTTTGGGGTAATTTGAAGGATAAGGCGGAGTTAAGATAGGGGCCTCTAGAGGAAGAGACTAGGCTTCTCACTATTAATGGTAGAGTGATGACCAAAGGGTTAACTAAAAGTGAAGTAAAGTTGGAATGATGATAGCCATAAAACCAATGAAGTTAAGTTTTACTAGTAACATGTAAATATCTGTTTATGTGGTTTATCAGTTAACTCTCACTTCGTAATGCTACAGGAACAATTTGCAAATCCTAGTGGGTTACGGCAATTAAGTTTTATGTCACTTACGTTCCATGTCAGCACAGGTCAGGTGCAACTCTGCTTTAGTCTATGACTCTGCACCATGTATTTTATTTATTTGAGGATCCAAGCTGAAGAATCAGTTCCTATTTGGACAATGATGAACCCATGATAGTCCTCAACATTTCCGCTCACATGGCCTACAACTCACTTGACACAATTCATTGATTGGTCAAAAAAAGTCAAATGGGCAAGCCCACCCCAGTGGCGTGATATGTTCCTCTATACGGAGTCCATGTGATTCTCATAACAAGAGAAAAGATGTACAGTTTTCTTGAAAGGAAGGCAACAAATAATGGGAACAATAATACCATCTACTACTGTGGAATATAAACTGGAGAGCTCAAATAATCAATTTTTATATCCTTTTTGTGGCATTGTATTATTATGAGAAATAGAAACAAATTCCTTCAAATTAAAGATATACCAGTTTTAATGGAATTTGTAGGATGTGGTTGAGGAGAAACATGCCAATATGACCCTATCTCCATGGTACAGCTGGATGGCCTTAAAGCCTTTATGCATGACCTGTTCGACGATGGTCCTTCTAGACATTCGAAACATGCACTAGTGGTTGCCAGTGTCCACAATGTTGAGAGAAAATGCCAATCAGCATGCTTGCCAGTGTATATGGGGTTTAGTGGAACGAGGGTCATTCAACAGATGGATAAGAGTGAGTCACAAAAAAAAGACTGTGGCTTCCTTACTCATTGGTGAATCGACACCAACCATTCCAACCAAGCAATTTTTCAGAATATTTCCCATAAATGGATATAAAAATTTCATTATTATATGCTCATCACCTAGCAAAGTACTTGGTATATTGTTGGCGCTGAACACATTTTTGTTCAAATGAATTGTTGTTTACTGTGACCTTCAAAGAAACATGAACTGTGTAAATTCAGTAACTGACGTAAGTGAATAGTTTGTGTTTGGTGAGTAAACAAATATACTACATGGAGATAAAATAGCCTTAATCAACTAACCTAACTTTGTTCTAATTATCTTGGTAGATATTCTTGTTGTACTTGAAGATATTTCAGAATGGTGACATCATCCAAAGTGTAATAGTCAAGAAGGGAAAGTGAGAAGGTTTTGACAATCTCTATACTTGAAATAAATCTTAGAGCTCTGACTGGTGTGGCTCAGTGGATTGACCACAGACCTGAGAACCCATCCAGTCAGGGCACGTGCCTGGGTTGTGGGCCAGGTCCCCAGTTGGAGGCATGCAAGAGGCAACCACACATTGATATTTCTCTCTCTCTCTCTTTTACCCTTCTCCTCTCTCTAAAAATAAGTAAATAAACAAAATGAAATAACATTAAAAAATCTTAGCAAAAAAATTTTTCTACAAAATGTAGCATATGGAAAAATTGACAGAATTCTTTATACTCTTAATTATTATATATATATGTGATATATGTGATTATATTATTATGTGCAGTGATTTTATATATCTATGTATAAAAATATTAAATTGCATTCCTTTTAAATCATTTTTTATTAAAAATAGTCATAATCAAAGTTAATTACCATTTTGTCTTTTGCAAACATTTTATCACTCACTGAACAGAAAAATTTGCATTGATAGAGCATTTTCTAGAACAATTTCACAAATGTATTTTCCTAATTTTGGGAAGAGCATATGGTAGACATGTTAGAGATCCTGGCTACTACCACTTTTGACATTCTCACTCTAACTGATATGATACTTTTATTTTTTTTTCATAAGGGAAACTCACTAAAGCTTTTTTACTAAGTTTTCATGTTTGTAAAAATTTTGCTTGATTTTTGGTTTGTTTACTGTCAGGGTTTTCTTTTTTCTTTATTTTTTACATAGCACGTGATATTTTCCCAACTTCAGCAGATTGGTGATGTTAGAAATGAAAAAAGAGGAAGGGAAGCCAAGTGCAGACATGAGGGCCTTGGGATTATCTAGACTTATTCTTCAGCAAAGGGCTTACGCCTGCACAGCTGATTCTCTCCTGACTCACAACTACTTCCCATTGGTGCCCTAATCGAATTCCCATTGCTACATGGCATGAGTTATTAGGTAATAATTTTAAGCTTTTATGTTCAGACTGCAGATAGCCAAAGCCACCCACTATACAGGTATTCTACAATAATGCTAATAATGTGATATTTCACCTGAGCAACTTCTAAACAAAAGTTTGACCTGAATCACACATGCACGCACATACACACAGGCTATTTGATCATGTGACTGTTATCATTTACTCACCCATTCATTCATATATTTACTATTTTATACTTCAACCCCTTATTATTACCACAAGATTCTGAAATTCCCATTGAGGTGGTATCTCCACAGAATGCCTGAGGGTTAAAAAGATTTCATAAAGCACTTCTGTGGGTCCAGATAAAGTACTTTGTCCTTGAGCTCACAAAAATTCCATCACAGAAAAAGATTGTTGCTGAGTGTCTTCATTACACTTCCTCTTTACTTTATAATAATCTAATTAAAATATCTGAGTCCTCATGAGCAGGACTCATTCCGTATTGCTCATGCATTCCTGCTGCCTATGCATTGCACGATAGCATTTGGTATTCCCCTGATCTGAAGAGTAGGATTCAATCATGTCTTCTTTGTCTCAGGGGTATTTGACTTGTGTCTAGTATCTTCATTTGTCTTAAGTTTAAGAGCTTGAAGCATTGTCACAGAGATGGGGCAGGTAGATTTCCTTTAAGTCCTAAGAGAAACTAAACCACACTTGGGTTTGAAAAGAAACTTGGGTTTATAAGATATGGGTGTGTTTGTCTTTATAGTGGCATCTCCCTTCCATTGTGCTACCTGGCCCTGACCTGATGACCTATACCTTCAACGCTCTCCCCTTGTCTCTCTGAAAATCATAATTGCATCTAAGGGATAGAAATATATGCTTTCCAGCAGCTGGGGGAACTCAGGGGAAAATGCACATAGACTGCTTAGGCAAAGGGCAAACATCATACGGCAGGAACCGGCTTGCTTTACTCACAGTAAGATTCTGAGGGAAAGGCCCCCGCTGGAAACTATTTGTGGAATGAATATGTTGCAGAGGAAAGAGCTGATGAATAAAAGGGCCCATTAGTAGAACTCAGGAAACTTTGACGTCAAGGTGAGCTGGCTGATGTTAACGCTGCGGGGAAAGCGTTAACAGCAGAAGGTCCACCCTTATAAGAGAGACAAGCTAGGATCTTAGTTTATTCTCAGTGTTTTCAGTGGGAATGCAGCATCTGGGTGACGGTACTGATGGTGTTGAAGGAGTTGAATCAGTTAATCATTTGTCTGGAGTCACCTCATAATTAGTCTAGTTCGATTTCTGATTACACAGAAACAGTCACCCACAAAGAAACCCCAACACACCGCGCTTTAGCACCTCTGGTGACAAACAGCTTTGTGGAAGACTTTTCCCATCTCAGGCTATGTCCACTGTTACAACGTTCTTTTATACGTTGCCCTGGAAATGACAGCTTGGAAAGTATCTGGCACAGTGGCTGCCGTCTGGAAGATATCCCATCTCAATAAAAGTCGCTTGTTCCAAATCAGAATTCCCGCAACTTGATTTTTATATTCTATGTCTTTTATCCTCAAGTTCAATGACATCATGAGAAAGGTGGACCATTGTTTTAGATGCCGAAGATGCAACACATTAAAAGGAATAGAAAGCAAAACTTTGGCTCACCTGTTTCACATCAATGACAGCAATTAATGCAAAGTGCTCAGCAGTTTTATTCATGGCAGCATTATAGCGAGTGTCAATGTCGCTGAAATGTGGTTGCATTTTATTATAGCCTCCATCCTTTGCTTACCTGTAAAATCATAGTTACTGATTTGCTTAAAAATTTAAACAATTAGAAAAGCCAATTTTTCTAACTTGTTTAAACGTTGCATTATCAGTTTGGGATCTAGGTGCGTTGCATCCTTTAAAATACTGGAAAGCTCTGAGTGATACATAGGGTAATTCTCTATAAGCAGATGAATCAAGTATTCAGAAGCCCCTGACACTTCAGAACTAAATAGCTCTCAGCATTTTTTCAACTTTGTTCTTTCTTCTAACCAGAGACCAACCACTGAGCACTTTTGGAAGTAAAGGAAGGCTCTTGGGGTAAATTATGGGCTGAAAACAATTTGTGTTTTCATTTCCAGATTGCTTGGCATCAGAGCACCAGTTGCTTTGTATTGATCAATAGGACGTATCTGGGAGAGTCCTGGATGTGTCCAGCCTATCGTCACCAATCCTCTGTGGGTTTGCTCTGACAGCTTCCATGTGGGCTCCAGAAAAGGGCCAGACTGTCAAAGCGTTGTAAATATGAGCCGTGGGTGGGGCCCAAGCCTTCCAGATGTGACTGCTTTCATATTTTCAGTGTGAATTCAGGGAACTACCCTCCTCGCTGACGGAGATAACAAGTGTCCTTGGCTTTATTGCGTAGTCAGAAAAGTGTGGTCACTTGAGTGCGAATGTCTACAAGCAGCTCTTTCTTCCAGCCACCTTGTGACTAACAAGTATCCCGAGCCGGGGCTTCTCTCCTCTGTGGTCAACTGGTCATTCTAGAGCCCTGTCTGAGCACTCATCGCTTCCGCTACGCCAAGGATTTTGGCTCCATCTCTACCTATCTTTCTATGAAAACAAATAAGAGGCTTCTGACTGGACAAGAAAATTATCTGAGGAAGTAACTTATCTTATGAGTCAATGTGTGTCTGAGCAGAGCTTCCTCTTTCTGTTGGCTTCCCCAGCACCTGACGGCCCCAGCTGGGGGGTGGTAGCAAGCAGTCTAAGCTCAATTCTTGTGGTCACTTCTTCCATTTTCAGGCAATGGGTCATTCGGTGTGCATGATCATTAGCCAGGCATTTTGTTTCTCTTTTAACATCACTTCAGTGTCCTTCTAAGGTACATTTCTTGCCCAAATGGGAAAATGGACAAAATATAAAGAAATTTTTAGCCACTTGCAGATTGCTGTGGTACTGAATTCAAAGGCAATTGGTGGGATGAGGGGAAAACTTACCAGAGGTCAGTAGAATCTACTTACTCCTTCATTTACCTATAAATAGCTTTATTTCTTCTGAAGTACAAAGTATAAACTCCAAATAAAACCTATAATGCCAATGAGCACAAGCAGTAGATAAACTGATATATTCACTTTGTTTAGTGTGAAATGTTTAAAATATTTCGAAATAATTCAGTGTATTCAGTCTTTGAATTCAAAGGAATAAGTTTGATTTTACTTTACAAGCTTCTAATGTCTACACCTCAATGTATATATACTCTTTCAAAGGCCATAAGCTTATTGTAACTCTCTTTCTATGAATATTGCTCCTCTTTTTGCACACATTAGTAGATTTTATCTTTTTTCCTAATCAGACTTACCTGAGTCACATTATGCAACCCTCTCCTCTCCCTCCCCTGCAATCCCCACCAGCCTATGACTCATTATGATCGTGATCCTTAATTGTAGGTGGCAGCAAGGCAGACACTGCCTAGAAGAATGTATCAGAACTTTGGTGGGTATGAAAATATCTGTTTACATCAGGGAAAGAATTTTTTGCCATGTATTTTGTATGATTTAGAATGTTTGGAGATAAATTGAGGATGAGACCAAGTAAATTCTTGAACATCTATGTAATTCTATAAATTATTTGTACTGTTTTACTATAAAAACGATGCTGATGAAAAACTTTTAATGGTATGGCAAAAATAAAAAAGGTTAATGATATAAAATGGGATATAAAAATAGATTAAAATGAGGATACTTTCATATTTTCAGCCTGATATTACCTGGATAAACAGAAAGAATAGAAATAACATTGGAGACAGATGTGCCAAAAATGATAACAGTAATTCTTTGTGTTCCCTGGGATTATAGATAATAGATTATAGATAAGTTTCTGCTTCTTTACTATTTTATGTATTTGTCTAATTATCTGCAATGAGTTGATGTTATATTGACAGTGGAATAACACAAAAATAAAATAAACAGAGAGAAAAGAGTGCTAGAGGCAGAACAGGAGCTTGTATATTCTGTCTCCAAAGTTTAAGCCATGTCAGAGAATTCTCTCCTCACTTTGAGTAAACAAGGCCATCCACAGATCATAGGCACCCCTGTGCCCCTATATATAGCTTCCTGAATTATTTCTACCACTCGCTTCTGTTAAGCTTCCCCTTCACATTCAAGCAGACACAGCTCTGCTTTCAATTCAATTTACTTTCATTCCTATATACGAGAAGAGCTCTCTTACTGGAAGGAGGTTTTCAGAAGTCTATAGTCGCCCTTCATATTCTCAGAGTCTCATCTTGAGCAGCTTCTTAGACGTTGTCTATATACTGCGTGGGGCAGAATACTTAAAGCTAGCTTTGTCTGCTTGTTCCCGTTGGTTGGCAGATGCCTCTGAAAAAAAGACAGAAAAGCCAATCCACTCTTGGACCGTAAGCTAGCCATTCATGTATTAAAGTCACTGGAGGCTGATGTAATGATAGCAACCATTCATGTTGGCAGACAAGAGAACTCTGTATGTAACACAGAAGACTGGAGTAATTTAACTGGCCATTCCTCACATGAAAATGATGTTGTAGCTGATTGGCTGAGCTTTGACAGGCACTGAAGAGGATGTAAGGTGGTCTGAGCCAGTACAATGCCTCCAAAGGGTGAGTTTCTTTCCTCCTTCAATCTTATAAGCAAAATGTCAATTTTGAACTGTATTGACCTTTGGAATGAAGTGACCAAATATGTGGAATATTATGAAATTATCATGATAAAAAACTTATCAACTTGATGAAAAATCATTACGATAATTTTTAACCCCTAAGATTAGAATCCCCAAACTTATCTTTTTTCTATTACTAAAGTAACACCACCATTAAAGAAAAGGTTACTGGCAAAAATGTGATTACTGGGCTCTGTTTGGTGCCTCAGGATTAAAGGCATTCAATGTGGTGATTAACAACACGCTGACTGTAGAAATTTGGGGCTTAATTAATGAGTTAATGATGGGAATAGAGCTCCTTTTCTTCAGAATTTAAAATTCCAATTATAAGCACTTGTGTTTTGAAAGTTCATCCACAAATGATCGTGGCAAGTTGGGTTATTATTGAATGTCTGATTTATAATAACACCTGGGATCCACAGACTTTCCAAAGAGGTAACAAGAACCTGGGATTTCATTAACATTTCTATGGGAGATGTTGTGGGCAGATACTTTTCTTTTGAAGATGATTTTCCAGAGTCTCATTTAGCAAATCTGTCATCAACAAAGTACAAAAGAGATTTGAATACTTATTAGACAATGCATTCAGTATGTGAACCAAAGTATAAATGATCTCAAACAACATCGTCTGCTGTATTTTTCTCCTCTCCAAGATAGAGAAATTTTGACTTAATTTGTCCTGATATTTTCCAATCTCTATTTTATTTATTTATTTATTTTTATGCAGTAACAACTGAGTTAGGACATAATTGTTTTTTGAGATTATGCTGATATTTAAACTTTACTAATTTTTTTCTTTTATTTTCTTTTCCTTAGGGTTGACTTTGTTGTCTTGCCCGAATAAAGGTAATGATATGGCTTGCAGATTACTGGGTGGATTTAAAGAACTGTGGGCAGTCATCTTATCTGCCTCTGGCCTCCGGTGACCTTCGGACACCCACTGTAATCCCTTTGTGGTAAGGAGGAACAGTGGAGGCAATTCAATCAAAACTTGTAAAAAAAAAATCATTGGAGATAAAAAGAGAAAACAACATCAATGATTATCCTTCTATTCTTGAAATATATATATATATGTATGTATATGTATATATATACATAAAAATTTATGTATTGAAATATATGGTGGAAAAGTCTATGTTTCAGGAACTGATCTAGGTGCTATTACACTGTATCACACAAAGCTGTCCACTGTCCCGAGAGTGCTTACAATCAGACAGTAGAAGTGGGCATTCAGACCTAAATATAATGCTCTAATTATAATTTGTATAAGATATGATTTATTATGAGCTGTGTAGTGCATTGGTCAGGGTGCTCTTAGCTGAAAATGACAGAAATTCAATTCAAACTGGTGGAAGGATAAAAGAAATTTCTTTGGCTCACAAATTTAGAAAGTGGAAGGGCAGACTGGCTTGGATCCAAGAGCTCAGATTACATGGCTGGAACTTAATCTATGTTCTGTCTCTGCTGTGATAACCTCGTGGAGTAGGTCCTAAACACTCCTTCTCCCCTGCTAGTGCCCAGCTCACATCCTCACAATACTTATGTCCATCAGAACAAGAACTTCTTTGTTCCCCAAATTTTAAAACAGTCTGAAAATCAGGAGTCATTGGTTCTGATTGGCCAAACTTAATTAAATACTCTTCAAGCTCTGACTAGGGTCAACCTTATTCTAACTGTACAGACTAAGAGTAGCTTCCGTATATTTCCTCAAGGACAGTCAACATGCTATCATCAGAAACAGGAGCAATAGTCATTGCACAGGAAAACCATTAAGGTTGTCACCATATGTCAGAGGACACAGAGACATATATTGGAACTTTAATTCTTCTAATGAGAAGATCTAAGAAATCTTTGCTAACTGCACCTCCAATAAGCAGACTGCTAATTTGGGCTTTAATACCAATTACTAAGGAATAGCTGGCGGTAAAAGAAATTATAATAATTTCCCTTTGGGAAATACCTTTCACCTAATCATTTATTATTTCTCTAGTACCCTCTGTGTCGAGCATTGTCTAAGGCTTCTAGATTAGGTGAAGATAGAGACAGATGTACTGCAGATCCTAAATTACTAGATTAAAAAAAATTCTTCAGAGAAAAATTACGAGAGGAATGACTCTAAGGAAAAGTATGTCTCTAAGGAAAGGGTAGTGGATAAAAAAACAAAGAAGAAGATTTCAGACTGTTCAGTCTAAACAAGCTCAGTATTAATTAACCACACATTTTATTTAAAATAAAATCAATGATCACAACAACCAACAACAGAAGCTAGGAAACCAAAACAAAGGCAAACTACATAGGCAATGAGAGTGGGAAAAGAATTATAGGTATGGGGAACATTATGGGGGGAGGTCAGCAGGGAGGGGGATGGGGGAAAGGGAGGGAGATGGGACGGGAATTAAGCATAGTAGGAGGGAGTGGAGTAGACAGGAAGATGCTGAGAAGAACTATACGCACAACCAATGGGCATGGACTAAGTGGGGGCGCAACTGGAGAGAGGGATGTCACTGGGTGGAGGGGAACAAAGGGAAAAGAAATTGGGACAACTGTAACAGCATAATCAATAAAGCATATTTAAAAAAAAAGGAAGCAAAAATAAATAAATAAAATAAAATCAATGAAACATTCCAGGGAAACATGATGAGGTCAGATCTGATGTTAAAAGGGCTGAGGAAAAGACAGAAAGTCTCTCACTGATTCAATTAGTCACATGTTCTCAGAGACAGATGCTCTGATGTCAACCACTCACCTTTGATTCAGTTACCTTCCAGTTTAGGCATCAGTTCTGACAGGGGAAGTATATCACCTACACTGACATCACCATTAGGAAGTTGTGATTTCCTAGAAACAAGCTCTGGAGCATTCCTGTTGCCCCTCCCTTGGCCTCCTTTCCCGCAATTAGCCTCACACTCTAAGCATCAGTGAAGATCAGCCTGTGTAGCACCCTGATCTTAGTACTAAATTGGCCAGATCCATAACCCATAATCCTGAGCATCTGACCAATTTCCCTCCTCTCAAATTCTACCTTGTCTCTGGCTCTTTCTAAAAATGAATCCATGCTTTAAAATGTAGCTACCCTCTGGATGTTAGGACTCAGAATTGAATCCTGTCTCTTTCACCTATGATGGACAAATGGGTGAAAGGTATTAGATGTGGGAGAATGGATTTCCCTACATGCTGTGTGTGGGAGACAGAGTAACGCTTCCCCCACCTCCCCTGGGCAAAGTACCTGTGCCCTAATCGCCAGCAACTGTGATGGTCTTATTTATATTACATGGCTAAAGGGATTTTGCAGATATAACCAAGATTACAGACATTAAGGTAGGAAGATAATCATGGAAATCCAGGTGGATGCAATCAAATCATATGAGTCCTTAAAAGCAGATAAATTTCTCTGGTTTCAGTTTAAAAAAAAAAAAAAGTGGCAGAAGAAAAAAGCAGAAGAGATGCTGCGGCAGAAGTCAGAGAGAGATTCCAAGTGAGAGAGACATTGCAGGCATCACTGCTGGCTCTGAGATACAGAGGCCCACATGTAAGGACTGAAAAGAGGCCTCTAGGAGCTAAAGGTGTCCTGTCAGCTAATGGCAAGCATGGAAATAATACCTCAGTTCTACTACCGTAACGAACCAGATTCTGCCTGCAACCTGAATGATCTTGGAAGCAGATTCTTCCTAGAGCTCTCTAAGAGAAGCTCAGCAGACTGACACCTTGATTTCAGCCTCCTGAAACCCAGAACAGAGAAATCAGCCAAGAAGACCTGTTCTATAGAACTGTAAAATAATACACTTATGTTGCTTTAAGCACTAAATTACTAAATTATGGTATTATTATTATTGTTGCTACTTTTTACAGCAGCAATAGGAAATGAATACACTGTGCTTCTGGACAAGGAGGAAGAATATGAATTAGAGGGAGCTGAAATCATGACAGTTAAAAATATACATGGATTTAAAATGGGAGAATTTTATAGTGGTGCTGTGTATGGCTTTGATTTTAATCCTATCTTGTTAAAAAAAAAAAAAAAGACTACTTGTTCATTAAGCTGGGCAATGCAGAAGTCAGTACCTAAGTTACAGGCATAGTTTTTGGTGGAATAAAGAGACAGTGAAAGGTAAGAAATTGAAGGCATAAAAAGAGTTTCATGAACAATCCTGCTAGTATATGAGGTCTGTCCAGAAGGTATCCAGCCATGTAATAGGAAAAACAGACACATTTATTGAAGAAGATACAAGATACAGGAAACATTGTACATAGGACAATGATGCCTCAGTCCCCTTCAAAGTAGGCACCTTGGGACCTCACACAGTTCTCCCAATCGCCATAAGCTGCCCCGTCATATTTTCCTGAATCTTATTGAAGGCTTGAAATCTCTTCCCTTTCAAAGGTGATTTTAGTTTTGGGAAAAGCCAGAAGTCGCAGGGTGCCAAATATAGGCTGGACTTGATGTTCTTTTGGACATGATGCATGAGCAGGTGCATTGCTGTGATGAAGCTGCCAATCACCAGTTGCCCATAGCTGTGGCCTTCTGAACCATCTGAATAGTTTCTGAGGAAGAGTGTTCAAACTTAATGCAAAGTTTGACACAGATTCATTGGTCTGCTTGCTCAGCCACTTGTCACTTTGAATGTGACAGCCACACTCTACACATGCTCACTCAAGGGCATCTACTGCCCCCACTGACTAGTAGAGTGAAGTCATCATTGTTCACTAATGCGCATTCCAGTCCACTCTCCTTGGCTGCCATCTTACATTGATGTTGCACAAACCATTCTCGTCGTATTAACATTGGCTGGACTTTTTCCAGACAGACATCATATGCCTAGTCCTAGCGTCAGAAATAGACCTTTTCTGAATTGAAGACGTCTCAATTTTTAAAAAGGCTCTCTTTTATGTCAAACCTCATCAGATATGTTGGAAAAAATTAAAAAATAAGAATGGTTATATATTAAAGAGAAATAAAGCAACTGAAAAATTTAAAATTTTTGTTGGTTGTTTTGGCTCCCCCAAAGGGAACTTTTATGATATATTATGTATCCACATGATATCGCAGATGGCTCCATCATCTGTACTGAGAAGGACGCAATGAGTAGGATCTTGCAAGAAGTCCTGCTACAGGAGGAACATAAAATAGTCCTGCCAAGAAAAGTTTTGCTTTAATAGCCCTCACATGCACTTGATATTTCTATCTACAAAGGATGTTTATATTCACCTTGGGTTGTTTCCAAAGTTTTATTTGGGTATTTCTTTTGGATATAGGCCTTCACTTAGAAAACTCTTCCCTCCTTAAGAATGAAGAAAAGTTTTTGCAACACGGGGAGAAGGAAACCAGTGGGACTTCTTGAATTTTTAATGATGCAGTGCAGCTTTGGCTGGTGTGGCTCAGTGGATTGAGCACCAGCCTGTGAACTGAAAGGTTGCTGGGTCAATTCCTGGTCAGGGCACATGCCTGGGTTGTGGGCCAGGTCTCCATTAGGGAGCATGAGAGAAGCAGCCGATCGATGTTTCTCTCCCTCTCTTTCCCTCTCTCTAAAAGTAAATAAATACAATCTTTAAAAAAATATACTGTAATCACCAGCCACCCACCAGATCAGGGCCTGGAAATGAGGAAAGTCTGTCACATCTAAGATAAATCAAAGAGGAATGTTAGTTTCTAGGGAATAAAGAAAACGGGCCCAAATTTTGAAAGTCAGGAAACCTCAGCTACTCAGTTCCAGAAACTCTTCAGATACACAAATAATACCATAAGAGAGAGAAAACTCCAGCTGCCTTTTGCTGTATTCTGAATGCGGTGGGGATTTTCTCAAGAGGCTGTAGCTGTGAAGTCACGCAGGCAGGCTTTTCTCTTCTAAGACTGTTGACAAATGCTTTTCTCACGGACGAACCATCCAGGAGACACTACTACATTTGTGACAAAGTTTCTAATACTTTGGAAATGGGTGTTCCCTACCATTGCTTTTCTTTCCTAGAGTACATTTTACCCACCAGTCTCTTCATTCCAATTGATCATATTTTAGTAAATGATCTATAACACACTTGGGTCTCCAACTCAAAGATGGAAAAGAATCGTAAATTGAAAGAAGACAAGTGGGAAGCAAAATAGCATCCATAACTCACATTAATGCCTGCGTTCAACTTATCATCATACTTTATAGACCCTGGGAAATTAGTTATTTTGGCATTCTATTTCTTTCATTCATTCATTCATTCATCCAAATAGTAACCAGTTATGCTAAGACATGAGTATGGTGTCAAACCAAGAAAATAAACAGAAAGAACAAAATCCTAAGACAAGAAAAGTTTTTACAAGCTTGAGGTACCTGAGAGAAGACCAGTTTGCCTTCACACTGCTAAATATTCAAAGTTTTCAAAATATCCAAATGCTTTAAAAATACTATGGAGTTTAAATATGGAAATTATTTCTATGACTTTAAATGACGGTTTTGTTGTTATTACTTGTTGACTATCCCCTCTCTCTGAGATTATAATTGGCATCATTTTGTCTACATCCAGAGTTCTAGATCCGGAGTTAAACATTATAGGTAGGTGATCCTACTTCCTTTAGCAAAAAAAAAAAAAAAAAAAAAAAAAAGTATGGTATAGAAAGTCAGTAGCTAATCTGTTATCATCCACCCAGGTGCTGCAGGCATCAATCTACAATTCAATTTTCATTTCTTTTTACTCACCTCCCATGCTTCATTTCCATCCTATAAGTCCTGTTCATTTCTCCCCACCTCTAGGGCGAAAAACCATCAGCTCTCAAGGCATCAGCACACTACATTAGCCACTTCTGTCTTCCTTCATGCATTTTCAACCCCAGTATCTCCAGAGAGATACTTGAAAAATGTGATCACATGCCAATTTTATGTCTTAAACCTGCCAGAGCTTTCCCCTGAAAATCTAAACCCACAGGCCCTCCATGATCTGTCCTCTCTATCCCTCTGTGACGTCACCTACTCGTACTCCCACTTTTGCTCTCTACATTTCAGTCACACTATCTTTTTTGTGCCTTGATACTAAAGGCCTTATTCTTGACTCATGGAAGACTATTTCTTCTGTTTGGAATGATTTCTGCTTCCAGATCTCTTCTTCATTGACTTCTTGTCATTTACTCCTCAGGGAGATCTTTCCAGACCAACCAGTCACATTAATCCCTCCTCCCCTAACTCCAATTGCTTCTCTTTCATCTGCTATGTTCTTCACAGCGTTTACTGGGCATGATGTTAATTCATGTGTGACATGTTTATTTTCTGTCTCTCCATACTAGAGCGCAAGATTTAAAAGAGTCGGGATCTTGTCTATCTGGTTCTACAGTTAATCTTCATCATTTTGAACAGTGTTTCACATGCAATGAATATTTACCCAATTGACTTAGGATCATACAACATCTTAATTCAGAAGCAGTCTCCTAACACTCAATAGAGTGCTCATTCCACTGGATTATAATTAGTCATGGTCACTTCCTGGCATTGTTCAATTATAATTACCTCAAAGATATACCTCACTCCTTTTGTGTAAAATCAGTCTTTCTCATTTTTACACTTCCTAACACTAGTGTATTAAAAGAAAAGAAATGTTAGACTACTAATTAAAAGACAAACATTTTGACTAAACGGGGCATGTCCAAACAGGCAATATCAAATATGAAAATGTCCAAGTGTGCAGTTACTTCAGCTCCAAAAGTCTTCTCAGTGATAACTAGAAAAATAATCTCAGTGCATTTACTTTTTTCTTACGTTGTTATTAACTCTCAATAAAATTTAACACATTTTTTATTCATACATTTCAGTGTTTTTCTAAAAGTTGCCATTGCTTCTGAGCATTTACGGACCCCTGGAAAATTATTTTTTCTACAATAGCTCTGTACACTGAAGTAGCCCACAATAAAATCCATTTCTTTTTTAGAATTAGAAAATATAATAAATGCATAAAATTTCTAATTCAAATGACAGAGTATTTAACTTTTGTATATTTGTATCTTTGTATCATTCATATTTGTATCTTTCCTCTTTCACTGAAAATTTAATTCTTAATGATTCTTGATACATTAGCTTCCCTGCTTTAATACATCCATATGTGTTTTAAAATAATGTTACCTATTATTACTAACAATGGGACTACTGAGTGCAATGTATGGCTCCTTTGCTGTATTTATTTTTGTCCTTTAGACCTCATCAGAGCTATATAGTCAAAACATTGTTCTTTAAAATCACTATAATTATTTTTTATTTGGTTGATGACTAATTTGACACAAAGTAAGTGGATTTGTTTTTGCTTTGTTTTTTTCTTTTCAATTTTTAGAGATAACTTTTTTAAAAGTAAAATTCCCTTATTAAACTAGCAAAATACTCCCATGGTTTAACAGTCAAAACTATAAAACAAGATTAATTTTGGAGAAGCGTTTCTTTCTTCCCTGGTCCTTCCCCTCTTTTCTACCTTCCTGGATAGATAACCACTAATTTTTTCACTAAATTTTGATTTATTTTTCTATTGTTTTCTTTCAAAAGTGAAAATAAATATATATGTATTTGTTTAATATACTATGTCTATTTGTTTTTACATATACATATACTTATATATTTCCTCTTCCTTAAAAATTAACATACTATATACACTCCTTTATGCATTTTGGTTTCTCCCTAAATTACATATGCTCTGTGGAAAGCCATTAAAGATATCAGCCTTATTCATTTCTATATAAGTATATTGTAGGATGGAAGATACATATTCAATTTGATTCATGATGATTGCTGATGAACACGTGGGGAAGTAGAGGAGCAATAGAGCGAGGAAGTGACAGCATTCAGTCACTGAGACTGGCATAAGATACAAGTGGGGACCAAGCACCCTAAACTCAAATTTCTAGGTAGCAGGCGGCCAATTGCTTCAAACAGCAAATAGGTGTATATCCAGCTTAAAAGACCAGTCTAGCTGTTTTCTATACAGTGCCCTCTGGTGGTTAAGACACATTGTTATAGTTTAAAAAACTGGATCCTGAAACAGAGTATTCATAAAAATAGCCAATATTTAGTGATCACATTCCATCTCTCAAGCCCTTGGTCAAATAATCCACATGTATTTTTTCTTTTAATTCTAGCACAATCCTATGAGATATGCATATGTTCACCCTTTCTACAAAGAAGGACATTGATACTTACAGAGGTTAATGAACTTAACCCAGACCAGAGAGCTAATTAGTGGGAATGTTTGCATTTTATGCCAGATGTTTGTTCTTATCTGCTATATATCTAAAGTTATACATAACTGTATAGAACAGGAACAGAACACTAGGCTTAGAAGGACCTTAGAGGTCATCTGGTCCTCACCCACATTTGACAAATGAATCAATGAAGACACAGAGGAGAGTTGCAAAGTTAGCTATTGAACCACTTGAGCTAAATTCTGGGTCCCCTGACTCCTCATTTTTGTTCTTTTGATTGCACAAAAGCTGCCTGGTCTTATTTGACTTAATTTGCTTATCTTGTGATTGTTTGACATTTCCCCGGGATAGACCTGGCCCTACCTAGCGTTACAATTTAAAAAAAAAAAAAAAAAAGACTGGAGGTCAGGGCTGGGGGATGGCTTGGGAAATAATCTCTACCAAATTTGACAACTCATTAACTACCTTTTATCAAAGAGATTTAATTGCTTGCCTTATATCCTGTTTTCAGCTTTCTTCTTCAGTGGCAAATATCAATTAAATTCTAATAACAAAGAGCCTGACTGCAGTTGACAAATAATCCTTTTCAGGAGAATTGCCCTCAGTGACTCTCCACAGGCAAAATTTACAATTCTTTCAGCCACAATTCTTTGCTGCTGTTTCCCGGAGCATCGGATGTGACAGGCCTGCCAGGACAAGAAACAGGCTTGCCCTTTGAGGGCATTTTCCCATAATGAGGTGTCCCCTGCAGAAATCACTCTGCCAGTGGTGACAGGCCACCATAACTCCTCAGAGCTGACCATGTGGCTGCCTATAATTGACTTGGATGACCAGTGTGATAGGGGACCTATTTCCCCTGGTGATATTCTCATTTTGCAGTTAAGTTGTTGACAAGGGAACAGTTTATGAGTGACAAAGAGGAAAACTAGATCCCCTCACCAAAAGTCTCAGGGAGACAATTTTAGCTCATTTTTAGGTAGCATTTTGCAGCAACCAGAGCATATAAAAATGCTGCCCGTTGCCCTGAAGCCCCTGGCTTCCAGTCCTGAGATATATTCAAAGAGAGGCTGGCTCACTAACTAGTCAGAATATGGCAGAAATTACTATAACAGTAGATTGATTTTCAAATTATTTTTCAGTCCCTAGAGTCCATGCTTCTTTGCCTTAGTCATGATTTTCTCTCTAATATCCATTGCTCTTGCTTTGTTCTAAGTAATAATGTTGCTATAGCTACCTATCTGTAGACTTCAAAAGTTGTGAAAAACAATGAATCACTACCAGTGAGTGGGTTTACATGAACCATTGGTGTTTGTGTGTTAAAAGCCATGTTTTGTAATTTTTGATGTCAAATAAAAGATAGTGGTAGAGAGCATAGTGTCAGTGAATTTAGCTGCATGATTATAAGCCCAACCAGGTGAGTTTCATAGGAATGGCAGAGACTCAATATGCCATGCACAAAAGATATAGGCAAACTTTAGATGATTTTCAATATCTCTTTCAATTCTAGAATTTTATGATTCTAGAACCGACTGAGGAGCTCATCAGTTGCTAAGTGAACAAAAATAATAATAAAATCTACACTAGATTAAAGCTATAAAATCTGTGTTTAGCCTTGTTCTTATTTTATTCTATGTCCACATAACTCTCATACATCTGAATGGATGGATGGATGGTATATATATATATATATATATGGCAGTATATGTGTGTGTATGTGTGTGTGTGTGTGTGTATGACCCAATCATGCCATATGAAGAACAGTGGAATCCAGTGAGTGGTAGTAAACAAAAGGAAGAGCAAACAGGATTATATAATAGGAATCAAATATACACGGGTATATAAAAGTCTGTCATGTCAGTGGGACCCAACTGGTTTTGTATGACTCTAGTAGACATATGGTAGAAGAAAAAATTACAGGTCAAGGTAACTAACTTGCTAAAGTTGTTTGAGATAGAATAATCTATGATACTTTTCAGGGTGTTCCATATCGCAGGAAGTTTCAATGTACCCTGATGCCAGTTGAACAGAAAATTAAATGGAGGATTCAAGCATTATGTCCCTTGCTCTTCAGAGATTCTGGCGTTCTGCAAATCTAGTCCTATTGCCTCATTTATGAAGGTGTATCAATAACGTCTTCCTGTGTCAATCAAATCTTTTCAGAAACATGCACTACTCAGTGAATCCCTACAAGAAAAACAGATTGGTCATGCTCCTATCTTGGGTAATTTGTAATCCCTCCTCTAGCTACTCCAAGTCGCAAAGAAAGCAATTTTGCCCAAAGAAAGGCTCCTTCCAATTAACTTCCACAGAACATGAGGCTTCACAGCCCGCAATCTTTAATTCACTCCTCCTGGGTAGAGTCAAACTTCATCACTCCACGAAGTGAAGGCATACCTACCACAGTCAGGAAACTAACTGGGAAAGTATATCTGTCAGAGCCTCGAGCCACCCAGAAGGAGCTCCGAATCTTAATCCTTAGTGAACCATGAAACTTCAGGCAGGCATTTTGCAGCTGGGGATTTGTTTGCCTATGCAAATTCCATCATAAATCACCTCATCCTTGGTTAAGAGGCTAGGGCGAAGGCCAAGGTGCCTGCGCAGCATTATCGTTGGATTACAACGTCTCACGGTTTTTTAGGAGGCAAACCTTTTATTAAGTTAGTTACTTTCACTCCCATTTTCCAGATGAAGGAACTAGGGTCCCAAATATAATAGACTTTCCTTTGTCTTAAGAGATTGTTCTGCCATCTGGTGCTCTGTTTCCTCTCCCATCAAGCTGCTGAGATCAGTGACTTCAATTCCTGTTAATGTTTCAAAAGCCAGTAATTGTGGGAAGTACGGTGACATTAGGTCAGACAGAGGATAACACATCACTGACTCTAATCGCTGACAGTGTAGTTGTGTGTTGCCGACGATTACTAAATAGCCATAAGGCATCCCTCCACTCACGTCATCAATTCTGCGTTTCCTTGGTGAGGAGTCACAACATGTTTCCTGACAAAATGTTTTCTGTTTGAAGATGATTTAATTGTCTCTCTCTCTCTCTCTCTCTCTCTCTCTTTCTCTCTCTCTCTCTCTGCTGGCTTTGAATAGTAATAACATTATAGTGAAGCAAGAGGGATAGGTGATTTTAGGAGGTATTGGGGTAGTCTAAGGGAAGAAAGAGAAAGAGAGATATAAAATTCAGAAGACACTTAACTATAAAGCTCACCGGCAACATTACAGCTCCGAATTAGTCTCACTGGGAATACAAATTTATGGGTGGGAGGAGGGTTGGATGATTTGATTTCTGTCTCTGATACACTCTTACTAGTTCTGCAGTCTTGAGAACGCATTTACTTTCTGCAAGGCTGAATTTTTCTCACTGGCAGAAAGGGGATAATGTCCTCTGCCCTCCAACACACACACACACACACACACACACACACACACACACACACGTGTGCATATGAGGATTTAATTAAATAAGATGGCATATGGAAAAGTTCTTCTGAGCATCAACAAATAATATACACATAAAAGAGATTATGTGTGTGGCTTGACTTGAGGTAGCAACAAACACTCAGTTACCACCAAACCATCCAGGGCTGGCTCTGGGGACTGTCACCACCCCCACCTAGGCCCATCTGAGTCATAACCTTTGCCCCATCCCTTCCCAGTCATGTGATATTGCACAATTTATTTAAGTTCCCCAAGGTTCATTCTCGCTTTCCATAAATTAGAGGCAACTCTCCCTTCTCCACCTTTCTCCTGGGGTTTTTATGACAAAGGGCTGAGCCAAGAGATGTGAAAGAAAATGCTTTGAAACATAAAATGTATATTACATCCCCAATGAAATGAATTTCATTACTGAAGCTTAAGCTCCCAGGAAAGGCACCAGACTGCCTGATCCTCCAGTTAGGGAAGGATGTCAGAAGACTAGGCCTCCTCGGATCTTTATGTTCTCTTGCATCTGAGACTGTAGGGAGTAGTGATTGATAAGAACCCTGGGGACCCAGTACAGTACTTGGATTTAAATCCTGACCCTGCCATTTCCCAGATGCATGACCCTAGGTAAATATTTTACTTCTCTATGTTTCAGTTTCTTTGCCTATTTAATTAGGGGAAAAAATAAATTTGTGGAGTTAAAGATTAAATGAGCTAATACCTTTAAAGAGCTTAGAGCAGTCAGTGCACAGCATATTGAGAGCATGTTCTATGTACTTGCTCTTGTTACAGATGACCCCCTTCCCAGGCTCAGCCCAGTTGGGATTCCCTTTCCCTTCTCCAGGATTGGCCCCCCAAAAGATTTACCTCTTGGACCAGGGTATGATAAAATAGGTTCATATTTATCTGCTTGTTTGTCTGCCAGGATCTGCTTCATCTAAAAACTCTACTTGGTTTTGGAGGTTCAGAAGCTTATTGCTGCAAATTTCCCTAAGCCGTTTCGGCTGTTCTCAATTCTTGGTGGTCTTTCTTTCTTTCTTTCTTTTTTTTTTTTTTTTTTTTTTTGTAGCCTTTGGGGATATACTAGGGTTGGTTAAATTAGGGTTAGGGGATCTTTTCTTCATGGTTTCACTATTAGGTTAAAGGAAAAACAAGCTACTCTGGGACCAACATGGGCTCCATATTGATACCTATTAGCAAAAAGCAGAAAGTCATAGAACTTATAAAAGCTCAGTGGGATTCCATCTCTTCTGTGGTTTTAGGTGCCTTAGTTGCACCTCAAATAAAAGGTGTGAGGCAAGTGTAACCATATTCTCACTAGGACATAGACAAAAAAAAATCTGCCTAGAGTCCCACAGATTGTCCAAGTCAGAAGCTGGACAGAGAATTTATAAATTAAGTTCAGTTCCTACAGGTAGAGACACCTGGCTCAACAGATTCCTCACACCTTATCTACTTTATCTCTGCAAAAGAAGAATATGCCTACAGTGTTTCTAGCCAATCTACCTATATTCAAGCCCACTAATTTTACCAATATTCATTTCTCATAGCTTTGATGCTCTGGTTTCACCAATTAAACCCCACCTTTAACATCTATTAACCTAACGAATATAATATTTAGTCTTGAATGGAGATGAAAATGGTTGACACCTTTGTGCTAACTGCTTTTGAGGTAGAGTTTATGATGTCAAAAATCTTGGGTGTAAGTCCACAATTAGACCAAATAATCAACCCTAGAGTAGAGATTAGAGATTAACACTCACACACACACACACACACACACACACACACACACACACACTTGAGGCTGTCTTTTGGCTTTTGGCCTCATCATCATAAAAAAAAGATACTAGTTGAAATAGGTTCAAATTCTTTAGACAACTTCCTCTAACTCAAGAACTGAAGTCTTGCTCTCCTTTGGACACCGTTAGCTCCAGCCAGACCACGTGGCTCATACAAACCTGATAATTTCTCATTTTCTAAAACTTTGCTCTATTGATTCTTCCAACTTGAATTCCTTTTTCTGCTCATTCAACATGTTACTGTTGATCCATACTTCCAATACCTGATTCAGAGCTCCCCCTTAACAAAATTTCCCAGTTGTTCCCAACATAAAAGTCTCACTTCTGTATGATACTTAGGACTCTAATTTCTAACTTGAGTATTTTTTTCTACTAAATTACAGATTCCTCAGGGTATTAGATAAAAATGTGATCCAGATTTATAGTCATCATCAAAAATATAATGTCTTGCTCATGTTACCTAATCAATAACTTCTGAAGGAAAGGACCCACTCTTAGTGGAGTAGAAAATATCCTGTTTATTTGAGTGCTATCTTCTCCACTTATCAGGTGTGTAAACTTGTGAAAACCACTCTTTTAAAAATATCTATAAAATGTAAATAAGTATGTCTGGCTTATTTCAGAGTATTATAAGACTAAAATAAAAATAAAACCCTTCATTCATTGTGAATATATTAGTGATTCACTTATTCAAAGGATTCTTCCATTCATAGAACTAAAGGTTACTTAGTCGTCGGCAGCCGTCCGTCTCGAGAGACGATGATGTAGCTTCTTAAGAGTCTATCTGCACCGCCGAGAATGGCTGTGCAGTCCGACTCGGGAGTGACACGGTATCTGTCTCCTCCCGTATTGAATCGACATCTTGCGATGATGCTGGAGTGTCCTCTCCAGTGGAGCTGAAGCTACAGAGCCTGGGCAGGGTGATATGGAGGGTCTGCTGTTGCCCATGCAGCAGACCCCCCCCTCTCTTCGCAGCCGAAGGATCCAAGGGAAAGACGGAGTCAATACAGCTTGGGTTCAGGTGCGCCACAGGAGTTGCCGGTGTTGACTACAACGTCAAACCGCCTTAGGGACTCCGGCTCCGGATTTTCTGTCGGGGTTTACTCCCTTAGCCTTTCCCCTGAAGAGGTATGCCGCAAGGCAGCGGAGGTTTTTTGGAGTCAGAGTTTTCCTTCTCTGATGTACCCTGACTGGAAGATCGAACCAGTGACACTTAGCTTGCAAGCCGACGCTCAATCCACTGAGCTAAACCAGCCAGGGCATAAAGGTTACTTAGTAAACCATCATCATGTCATAGATGAAAACAAGGAGGTCCCGAAGGAGAATTTATGTAAACAGGCTAAAACTGCCATGCAGATTCCACGACTCCCCATTTAGTGTTATGTTTCTTACAGTGTGCGCTTTGGATTTAATATTTTCAAAACTACTTGATGTCCGGTGAGAGGTCAAGAGTCTTCTAAGCAATCACCTAGATGTATATTTTTCAGTTTGTGTGAAATTTTAAGGAAAATATGATTCATTCACAAAATGGCTTCGGTCTGATTACTATGGGTGAGATATTCTGATAATTTTAATTTTCCAAATTAAACATTTTGAAAGTGAAAAGTGTCCAAGAAGAGTGGAGGAAAGCTTCCTTTTGATCAGATTATATTCTTGATCATTTATTTTTTTCTCTTTCTTTAATATCAACATTTAGTTGTCACAGATCTGGCTTTCTTGGGGAGCTCATTTCATATCCTTTCTATTCATTGGGATAAAGTTATATTCTATGACTCATAGACTAGGTCTGGATTCTCAGCTTCTTTGCGGATCTACTATTCTAGGCCCTGAATTTAGTGGTTCCACTGGCTTTCTCTTGAAGTGGTGCCAGAAAAGTGACCTGGTTGTTCTTTGACTTTGATGCAGACCAATTCAATGGAAACGTACTCTTAAAATTTCATTTTTGTCTAGGAAGTCTGACACACAACTCACCGTTGCTGTCTTTCTTCCATTTTAAGGCAGGGCCTTACAGACGGACAAAGTAGGGTGCATGAGCATAAGACCCCAGAGCCATTTCTAGATGAGCAAATCATACCGAATCACCTCCCCATGAATATCATTCAACAGGAGGAAATTAATGTGGCTATAGCTGCTTCCAAACAATTGACTTTCAGATCACGATGTTTCATCTCCTCATTTCTCCCCTGAAGAGAATGTCAAGTACGGCCCCTTGGTTCCTGCTGTTAAGTGCAATCTAAGTGGGACAGAAGAGGGACCTTTATTTCCAAGCTGATAATCAGCTAAAAAAAAAGGCACTTAACAAAGTCCAGAAGGGATATCGTTTGGGGTTTTTACTAGGCTCAAAATGTTCTATGCTTATGGTTTGTCTAACAACTGCTATGCTATACAAAATAATATGGCATGTAAACTATAACTGAAAAATAAAACTTAAAAATTTAATTAAAAAATAAATAAAATGATCCCTAGAGAACAAGAATAATAGTTTCATGTGTCAAGGTCTTTATAGGTTATATTCAGAAATAGACAAAGCTTAGGGAAATGAGCTGACCAAAGCCAATCATATTATACTATAAAGTTTATGTAATTTCTAAAACATACTTTAAACTCTATGCCAGTACTTTTCTGCCTTGGCAACATGTGGAAAGGAAATCAATGACATCCAATGATGGTGACCTCTTGGTCAGGCCATTTGCCCCAGGAAGTGACATCACACAGTGGAAAGTCAGACAGGTCAGGTTTGAATGCCACTACGTGTATGTGACTCTGGGCACAATCACCAGCCACTTAAATTACGATATTAAGCTTCCTAAGAAGGTCTCTGCTTTTGCTGTTGTCCTTCAGGTTATCCTCAGTGCAGCAGTCAAAGAGATCCAGTTCAAATGAAATGCAAGCCAGATTGTGCCAGTCTCATGGCATGACCTCCCATGTCCCTCGGAGTCAAAGCCAAAGTGCCCAGTGCCCTGTGTGATTGGATGGCCCCTGGTGCTTCCTCTCCAACCTCATCTTGTGCTTCCCATGTTCATTCCGCTCCAGCCATACTGGCCTCTGCAGAATTTCTCGAACACACCACGAACCCTCCCAGCTTGGACATTTAGAGCTGCTGTTCTTTCTTTCTGGATCGCTCCTTCCTTGGACATCTGCTTGGTTCACTCCTTCATGTCATACAGGTCTTTGCACAAGCATTGCCTTCTCAGTGAAACTGTGCTCAACCAGTCTATTTAAAAGTACAGTTTTTCCCCATCACATGCTCTATTCCCTTCCATGGCGATTTTTGTCCTTCCTGTCCCTTAGTGCCGACTATCCAGTATTATCTCTCTCTATCCAGAGGGATGTAAGCTTTCTGAAGGGAAGACAGGGGATTTTGTCAGCTGTGTTTGCTGATCAATTCTTAGCACCTAGAATTAATGCCTGGCACATGGTAAATGTTTAATAAATATGAATGAATAAAGAATGAGGGAGACAATGAATGAATTAAGGGTACAGCAGTCCCTCGCTATATCACGGTTCACTTATCGCGGCCTCACTGTACCGCGGGATTTTTAAAAATATTATATTTAATTATTTATCGCGGATTTTTCACTATATTGTGGGATTTTGCGGTACTGTATACGTATGTTGTTAAAGTTACATAGGTTTAAGAGCATAGAATAAATGTAAGATTCCTACTTCACAGGGGGGTCTGGAACATAATACCCACAATAAGTGAGGGAATACTGTACTAGGATTCTCTAAGGCTCATTTCCTCATTTATAAAATGGAAACAATATCTGCTAGCATAGCCCTATCACATCCTATTTTATTGCAAATCTTTTCTTATTTACATTTAGGCTTAATAAAAATATTTTCAATCATCTATATCCTAAAGAGAGAATTAACAATAAATTTATACCTATATCACCCGCATTCCAATTCCACAGTCCCTCTATCAAGATTTCACTTTGCAAATAACTTTGAATAAACAGGCTATTTCTGGTTGACTCGCATCTTTTTACAGAGAAGATGCCCAATAAATACTAATTTCCATTTTTTCTCCCTTCATTTCTAATGCACATAAACACTGTCTCAGCCAATAAGCTCCTTTCTGATACCCTTTGCTTATCTTGGTAAAATCAAAATAGCATCATTCAAGTACTAAGCAGAGATTCAATAAATATTGTTTTAAATACATATAAAATATCAGGTCCTTACTAATATTTTTCTCCCTCCAGAAATGCAGATGGTTAGGGTGCCTTAGCTGGTATCATACCCAAGCATGAGTTCTTTTCAGGGAAAGTGTGGAGCCGGCTAGAACAGCAATGATTTTGCCATATATACGTCCAGGAAGAGAGGCAGTGAACAAAAGCACAGCAAGCCTGGGGCAGCTTTGGTTAGATTCTGCTTTCCACAGAGATCCTTTGGCGACCACATGCATGCTTCAGTTTATTTATCTGAGGCGCTTCTTGTAGGGCCAGACCAGAGAGAAGGGAAGGGTGCTGCCA